>NW_027422603.1:862164-964664 GCF_048934315.1 Petromyzon marinus | reverse complement strand
ACACAGTGTACACACACACACAGTGTACACACACACGTGTACACACACACACAGTGTACACACACACAGTGTACACACACACACAGTGTACACACACACACAGTGTACACAGACAGCGTGTACACACACAGTGTACACACACACAGTGTACACACACACAGTGTACACACACACACAGTGTACACACACACACAGTGTACACACACACACGTGCACACACACACACAGTGTACACACACACACACAGTGTACACACACACACACATACACACACAGTGTACACACACACACAGTGTGTACACACACACAGTGTACACACACACACACACACAGTGTGTACACACACACACAGTGTACACACACAGCGTGTACACACACACACAGCGTGTACACACACAGCGTGTACACACACACACAGTGTACACACACACAGTGTACACACACACACAGTGTACACACACACACAGTGTACATACATACACATACATACACACACACAGTGTACACACACACAGTGTACACACACAGCGTGTACACACACACAGTGTACACACACACACAGTGTACACACACACACAGTGTACACACACACGTGTACACACACACGTGTACACACACACAGTGTACACACACACACAGTGTACACACACAGCGTGTACACACACAGCGTGTACACATACAGTGTACACACACACAGTGTACACACACACACACAGTGTACACACACACAGTGTACACACACACAGTGTACACACACACACACAGTGTACATACACACAGTGTACATACACACACATACATACACACACAGTGTACACACACACAGTGTACACACACAGCGTGTACACACACACACAGTGTACACACACACAGTGTACACACACACAGTGTACACACACAGTGTACACATACAGTGTACACACACACAGTGTACACACACACACACACAGTGTACACACACACACACAGTGTACACACACACAGTGTACACACACACAGTGTACACACACACACACAGTGTACACACACACACAGTGTACACACACACACGTGCACACACACACAGTGTACACACACACACAGTGTACACACACACACATACACACACACAGTGTACACACACACACACACAGTGTGTGGACACACACACAGTGTACACACACAGCGTGTACACACACACACACACAGTGTACACACACAGCGTGTACACACACACACAGTGTACACACACACAGTGTACACACACACAGTGTACACACACACATAGTGTACACACACAGCGTGTACACATATAGTGTACACACACAGTGTACACACACACAGTGTACACACACACACACAGTGTACACACACACAGTGTACACACACACACAGTGTACATACACACAGTGTACATACACACAGTGTACATACACACACACAGTGTACACACACACAGTGTACACACACACACAGTGTACACACACACAGTGTACACACACACACAGTGTACACACACACACAGTGTACACACACAGCGTGTACACATACAGTGTACACACACACAGTGTACACACACACAGTGTACACACACACAGTGTACACACACACACACAGTGTACACACACACACAGTGTACACACACACACGTGCACACACACACACAGTGTACACACACACACAGTGTACACACACACACACACATACACACACAGTGTACACACACACACAGTGTGTACACACACACAGTGTACACACACACACACAGTGTGTACACACACACACAGTGTACACACACAGCGTGTACACACACACACAGCGTGTACACACACAGCGTGTACACACACACACAGTGTACACACACACAGTGTACACACACACAGTGTACACACAGACACACAGTGTACACACACACACAGTGTACACACAGACACACAGTGTGCACACACACAGTGTACACACACACAGTGTACATGCACACAGTGTACACACACACACACACAGTGTACACACACAGCGTGTACACACACGTGTACACACACACACAGTGTACACACACATGCATACAGCGTGTACACACACAGTGTACACACACAACGTGTACACACACACACACAGTGTACACACACACAGTGTACACACACAGTGTACACACACACACAGTGTACACACACACAGTGTACACACAGACACACACAGTGTACACACACACACAGTGTACACACACTGTGATAGTGCTAGTGTGGTGCTAGTGTGGTGCTTGTGTGGTGCTAGTGTGGTGCTGTGATGGTGCTAGTGTGGTGCTGTGATGGTGCTAGTGCGGTGCTAGTGTGGTGCTGTGATGGTGCTAGTGTGGTGCTGTGATGGTGCTAGTGCGGTGCTAGTGTGGTGCTAGTGTGGTGCTGTGATGGTGTTAGTGTGGTGCTAGTGTGGAGCTGTGATGGTGCTAGTGCAGTGCTAGTGCGGTGCTAGTGTGGTGCTGTGATGGTGCTGTGATGGTGCTAGTGTGGTGCTGTGATGGTGCTAGTGTGGTGCTAGTGTGGTGCTGTGATGGTGCTAGTGTGGTGCTAGTGTGGTGCTGTGATGGTGCTGTGATGGTGCTAGTGCGGTGCTAGTGCGGTGCTGTGATGGTGCTAGTGCGGTGCTAGTGCGGTGCTAGTGCGGTGCTAGTGTGGTGCTGTGATGGTGCTGTGATGGTGCTAGTGCGGTGCTAGTGCGGTGCTAGTGCGGTGCTGTGATGGTGCTAGTGCGGTGCTAGTGTGGTGCTGTGATGGTGCTAGTGTGGTGCTGTGATGGTGCTAGTGTGGTGCTAGTGCGGTGCTAGCGCGGTGCTAGTGCGGTGCTGTGATGGTGCTAGTGTGGTGTTAGTGTGGTGCTAGTGTGGTGCTAGTGTGGTGTTAGTGTGGTGCTAGTGTGGTGCTAGTGTGGTGCTGTGATGGTGCTAGTGCGGTGCTGTGATGGTGCTAGTGTGGTGCTAGTGTGCTGCTGTGATGGTGCTAGTGTGGTGCTAGTGTGGTGCTGTGATGGTGCTAGTGCGGTGCTGTGATGGTGCTAGTGCGGTGCTGTGATGGTGCTAGTGCGGTGCTAGTGTGGTGCTAGTGTGGTGCTGTGATGGTGCTAGTGTGGTGCTAGTGTGGTGCTGTGATGGTGCTGTGATGGTGCTAGTGCGGTGCTAGTGCGGTGCTGTGATGGTGCTAGTGCGGTGCTAGTGCGGTGCTAGTGCGGTGCTAGTGTGGTGCTGTGATGGTGCTGTGATGGTGCTAGTGCGGTGCTAGTGCGGTGCTAGTGCGGTGCTGTGATGGTGCTAGTGCGGTGCTAGTGTGGTGCTGTGATGGTGCTAGTGTGGTGCTGTGATGGTGCTAGTGTGGTGCTAGTGCGGTGCTAGCGCGGTGCTAGTGCGGTGCTGTGATGGTGCTAGTGTGGTGTTAGTGTGGTGCTAGTGTGGTGCTAGTGTGGTGTTAGTGTGGTGCTAGTGTGGTGCTAGTGTGGTGCTGTGATGGTGCTAGTGCGGTGCTGTGATGGTGCTAGTGTGGTGCTAGTGTGCTGCTGTGATGGTGCTAGTGTGGTGCTAGTGTGGTGCTGTGATGGTGCTAGTGCGGTGCTGTGATGGTGCTAGTGCGGTGCTAGTGTGGTGCTAGTGTGGTGCTAGTGTGGTGCTGTGATGGTGCTAGTGCGGTGCTAGTGTGGTGCTAGTGTGGTGCTGTGATGGTGCTAGTACGGTGCTAGTGCGGTATTACCGTGGCCATGGCCGAGATCTCAAACCCGGCCTGTGTGATGGAGCGGAGAATCTGACCCAGGCAGCCTGAGGAACAAAGATACACAAAGAGGAGATACACACAGAGATACACACAGAGATACACACAGAGATACACACAGAGAGGCGATACACACAGAGATAACAAAGACAAAGATCCCCCATATAGCCTTAACAGACTGTAGGGGCAAGTGCTGTTAGCGAGCACCTATGAAGGCCGGAACGGTACACGAGGGGGTGGGTGGCCAGCACCACGCCCGACCGCCTTTGTCTCCCTAGTGGCAATGTTTACACACCGCACCAGGTACTCATTTGAGGCTGAGTCGACCTAGGGGAGGCCCGGTACCGGTTCAGATAATCGTCACTGGTGTTGGCCGTGAGCGGGAATCGAACCCGGGTCGCCAGGTTCATAGCGCAGCGCGCTAACCGCTACACTATCGCTCCCCACACAGAGATACACACAGAGATACACACAGAGAGGAGATACACACAGAGATACACATAGAGATACACACAGAGAGGAGATACACACAGAGACACACACAGAGAGGAGATACACACAGAGACACACACAGAGATACACACAGAGAGGAGATACACACAGAGACACACACAGAGAGGAGATACAAACAGAGACACACACAGAGATACACACAGAGATAGACACAGAGAGGAGATACACACAGAGATACACACAGAGATACACACAGAGATAGAGATACACACAGAGATACACACAGAGATACACACAAAGAAGAGATACACACAGAGATACACACAGAGATACACACAGAGAGGAGATACACACAGAGATACACACAGAGAGGAGATACACAGAGATACACACAGAGAGGAGATACACACAGAGATACACACAGAGAGCAGATACACAGAGATACACACAGAGATACACACAGAAACACACACAGAGATATACACAGAGCTAGAGATACACACAGAGATATACACAGAGACACACACAGAGATACACACAGAGACACACCCAGAGATATACACAGAGCTAGAGATACAGAGATATACACAGAGACACACACAGAGATACACACAGAGACACACACAGAGATACACACAGAGATACACATAGAGATACACACAGAGGAGATACCCACAGAGATACACACAAAGATACACACAGAAATACACGCAGAGATATACACAGAGATAGAGATACACACGGAGATACACACAGAAATACACACAGAGATACACACAGAGATGCACACAGAGATACACACAGAGATAGAGATACACACAGAGATACACACAGAGATACACACAGAGATATAGAGATACACAGAGATACCCACAGAGATACACACAGAGGAGATACCCACAGAGATACCCACAGAGATACACACAAAGATACACACAGAAATACACTCAGAGATATACACAGAGATAGAGATACACACGGAGATACACACAGAGATATACACACAGATACACAGAGATACACACAAAGATGCACAGAGATACACACAGAGATATACACAGAGATAAAGATACACACGGAGATACACACAGATACACACAGAGATATAGAGATACACAGAGATACACACACAGAGGAGATACACACAGAGATACACACAGAGATACACACAAAGATACACACAGAAATACACGCAGAGATATACACAGAGATAGAGATACACACGGAGATACACACAGAGATACACACAGAGATACACACAGAGATATAGAGATACACAGAGATACACACAGAGATATAGAGATACACAGAGATACACACAGAGATATAGAGATACACACAGAGATACACACGGAGATACACACAGAGATATAGAGATATAGAGATACACAGAGATACACACAGAGATATAGAGATACACAGAGATACACACAGAGATACACACAGAGATACACACGGAGATATAGATACACACAGAGATACACACAGAGATACACACAGAGATATAGATACACACAGAGATATACACAGAGATACACACAGAGATACACACGGAGATACACACAGAGATACACACAGAGATATAGAGATACACAGAGATACACACAGAGATATAAAGATACACAGAGATACACACAGAGATATAGATACACACGGAGATACACACAGAGATATAGAGATACACACAAAGATGCACAGAGATAAACACACACACAGATACATAAAACCACAATAACCGCCATTCACAACTATTTGGCCGTGACGTCACCACGGCGTCTGTGCCAGGCTCGGTGCACTTTGAGGCCACGTGAAGAAGTGTCAAAGGCACTCTCTGCTGGTGGGTCATGGGACGGAACCCAAGCGCCATGGGTTGTGCCAGGCTAGGTGCAGGAGGAGATCACGGGACAGACCTAGCAGGTGTCATGGGTTGACTGCTGTGCCAGGCTAGGTGCAGGAGGAGGTCACGGGACAGACCCAGGTGTCATGGGTTGACTGCTGTGCCAGGCTAGGTGCAGGAAGAGGTCACGGGACAGACCCAGCAGGTACCACGGGTCGACTGACTTAGATGAGTGGCTGATGCGCCACCACCTGTGCCCCCTACTGTGCCAACCTGCTGTGCTTTAGCCACCCGGCGCTCCGCTCGTTGTTGTGAGCGTCGCTCCTCCGCCCTCCGTTGTTGTTGGAGGGCGACTGCCTCCAACTGCCCAGTAGCGTCCTTCACGAGCCTCCTCCACAGAGGCCGATCTTGACACCGCTGGTACCAGTCATCGGCAAGTCCACTCAGCTCCACATCCTCCCGTACCTCATCATTCCATCTCCTCTCCAGCCCGTGGTTGGCATTCAATAATATCGAAAATGTCTTAGCTCAAACCGAGATTTCACGATGCAGACAGTGGAAAAAAAACAATCTGCCATCGCAAGAGTCAAAGTCTGGACACAAACGTGCATGCGTATCATTCAGCACAGCGGTGATAAGATTAGCCCCGAACGTTTTGACAGAGTACAGCCTCAAGGCCACCAACGTAGGCATCAAATAGTGAGGAGACCAAGTTCTTGTCGGCGAGGCGCTATAAACCATCGTCGTCACGCAGCAGCAGCAGCAAACAGCAGAAGTGATAGCAGCACGAGAAGCAGCAACAGTGGAATTTTGCAGGGCCAACAGAATAAAGGAACGGTCAGTACATCGCTTTCAGATGCTGTACTGCTTCTGCGGCCATCTGGAACGCTCTTCCCCTTACCGATATCAGTAAACCAATGGGGCGCGATGATGCACTTTTAAATCATCATCTAGGTCAGTAATTCTTGACCTTTACTGCTGCCTTGAACCCCTTTGCTTCTCAATTGTAAAAAAAAAAAGTATAATGTAAATAAATGTATAGGTTTGATAAGACAAAAGTAGTTGTTCTTATGTACCCGTGCTTAATTTATGTTTTTTGTCGTAGTCGGAGACGGAGTCGTAGTGGTAAGCAAATACTTTTATTGTTATCTTATCACAATTCACTAGGTCCCTAACACGAAGGGGTAATGGCCCCTTCGTCCCACAACCTGAGGAGGTACAACCTGAGGAGGTACAGCCTCCGGGCTATCGTACCCTAGCCGTTGGCCCGACTACTCCTACAGCCCTCCGGCTGGCTGGACCTAGGGGAGGCTGACCCACCGCTGGCTCCGCTGGGTCTCTGACCACTGGCCCGTCCAGACCCGGGCCCTGAGAAGGACGTCGGGCTGAGGGAACCTCAGGGTCCTAGCCTACGGACCACCGGCACCGCACTGAGCCCCGGCCCTCCGAAGGACGTCGGCGCTTGGGGTCCAGGGTCTCTTCTTCTTCAGGCGGCTCCCCAGCTTCGGCTTGAGACCAACTCCCCACTGCCCGCAGCAGCCTGCCTTTTATACGATTCCCCCTCCCCTCCGGAGAGGTGCTGGCCACAGGAAGCCCAAACAATCTGTGTTTGTTCGATCCCACTTTCTGTCTAGGACCAGGGTTCTGGGTTAACCCACACACACACTTCACAGCCTCCACCCCTCAGGCGGGGTCTTGATTCGGGATACCAATGACCCTGTTCTGGTAAGTACCGTGTAGTGTGTGCGTGTGTACAGTGACCACCACATCTTGATTAATTGACCTTAAAAAAAATCTGGCCACGTCTCGCACCCCCAGAAAGGGCATCTCGCACCCCCAGGAGGTGCGTACACCCCAGGTTAAGAACCACTGATTTATAGTACTGTTGTGTTTTACTGTGTTGTTCCTAACACCACACACCTACGATTAGCACGATTGGCTACGGATGGTGCGAAAGAAGTTCAACGTACATAGATACATACACAGAGACCCACAAACACCCAGACGCAGAGGCACCCACAGAGACCCACAGATTAGTCTGGTTGGCTACATATGTAGTAGTCGTGTATGGAGACGGAGTCGTTGTAGGAAGCAACACGTTCGTTTTATATCTTTAACAACACTCACTAGGTCCTTACCACGAAGGGGTAATGGCCCCTTCAATCCACAACCAGTGGAGGTACAGCCTCCGGGCTATCGTACCCTAACCACTGTCCTGACTATAGCCCTCCGGCTAGCTGGACCTAGGGGAGGCTGACCCACCGCTGGCACCGGTGGGTCTCTGACGCCTCGCCCGTCCAGAAGGACGTCGGGCTGAGGGAACCTCAGGGTCCTAGCCTCTCGACCTCTGGCACCGCACTGAGCCCCGGCCCTGAGAAGGACGTCGGGGCTTGGGGTCCAGGGTCTCGTCTCCAGGTGGCTCCTCGGCTTCGGCGTGAGGCGAACTGACCTCTGCTCTCAGGAGCCCGCCTTTTATACGATTCCCCAGCGAGGGGCGGGGTTCTGAGGGATCACACACACACACACTCCACCGCCTCAACTCCTCAGGCGGAGTCTTGGTCAGGGTTATCAATGACCCCGCTCTGGTAGGTAATGTTTAGCGTGTGCGTGTTACAGAGTGCCCACCACACATATGGTGCGAAAAAAGTTAAACGTACATACATAACAACAACAACAACCGCCATTCGCCACTAAGTGGTGGTGACATCACCACGGCGCTTGGCCAGCCTAAGTGCACTTTAAGGCTACGTAAAGTGCCATCCTAAATGTGTCTAACCGGCGAAGATGTTGCATTAGGGGGGTCCACATTTCGCAAGCAAAGAGAATGGAGGGGATGACCGTGGCTGAGAAGACCTGAAGCTTCGTGTGGAGCGAAAGACCAGGTAGCTTCCACACAGCGTTACGCAGCTGATGAATATATATTGCTGCTCGACTGATTTAGAGTGAGACCTAATCTGTCATAAGCACACTGCCCAGGTATTGAAAACTCTCCACTATCTCCACAACTGCCCCATCACTAAAGGGGAGTTGAGGGGTGGAATGTTTGATGACACAAAATTACCCAGGCAGCTGCTTAGTTCTGGTGGGGCTGATTTTAAGTCCCCACCTCTTAGTGGCACGCTCCAGGTTCAGCAGGAGTGCCTCCAACTCCTCTGAGTGAGCAGCAATCACCAGATCATCAGCATACATAACATGGTTGACCAATAGGGAGCCATCCCTTGACCGCAGCCGGGCATCGATCAGCCGCCATTGTACCTGTACCAGATGGAGATTCCTCCGGTACAGCCATAGAAGGCTTCACGAAATACGTAGTCGAAAAATACAGTGAGGGAAAAAAGTATTTGATCCCCTGCTGATTTTGTATTTTTGCCCACTGACAAAGAAATGATCAGTCTATAATTTTAATGGTAGGTGTATTTGAACAGTGAGAAAGAAAAACAACAAAAATCCAGAAAAACGCATGTCAAAAATGTTATAAATTGATTTGCATTTTAATGAGGGAAATAAGTATTTGACCCCCTCTCAATCAGAAAGATTTCTGGCTCCCAGGTGTCTTTTATACAGGTAACGAGCTGAGATTAGGAGCACACTCTTAAAGGCAGTGCTCCTAATCTCAGCTTGTTACCTGTATAAAAGACACCTATCCACAGAAGCAATCAACAATCAGATTCCAAACTCTCGACCATGGCCAAGACCAAAGAGCTCTCCAAGGATGTCAGGGACACGATTGTAGACCTACACAAGGCTGGAATGGGCTACAAGACCATTGCCAAGCAGCTTTGTGAGACGGTGACAACAGTTGGTGCGATTATTCGCAAATGGAAGAAACACAAAAGAACTGTCAATCTTCCTCGGCCTAGGGCTCCATGCAAGATCTCACCTCGTGGAGTTGCAATGATCATGAGAACGGTGAGGAATCAGCCCAGAACTACACAGGAGGATCTTGTCAATGATCTCAAGGCAGCTGGGACCATAGTCACCAAGAAAACAATTGGTAACACACTACGCCGTGAAGGACTGAAATCCTGCAGCACCCGCAAGGTCCCCCTGCTCAAGAAAGCACATATACATGCCCGTCTGAAGTTTGCCAATGAACATCTGAATGATTCAGAGGACAACTGGGTGAAAGTGTTGTGGTCAGATGAGACCAAAATGGAGCTCTATGCATCAACTCAACTCGCCGTGTTTGGAGGAGGAGGAATGCTGCCTATGACCCCAAGAACACCATCCTCACCGTCAAACATGGAGGTGGAAACATTATGCTTTGGGGGTGTTTTTCTGCTAAGGGGACAGGACAACTTCACCACATCAAAGGGACGATGGACGGGGCCATGTACCGTCAAATCTTGGGTGAGAACCTCCTTCCCTCAGCCAGGGCATTGAAAATGGGTAGTGGATGGGTATTCCAGCATGACAATGACCCAAAACACACGGTCAAGGCAACAAAGGAGTGGCTCAAAAAGAAGCACATTAAGGTCTTGGAGTGGCCTAGCCAGTCTCCAGACTTTAATCCCATAGAAGCTGAAGGTTCGAGTTGCCAAATGTCAGCCTCGAAACCTTAATGACTTTGAGAAGATCTGCAAAGACGAGTGGGACAAAATCCCTCCTGAGATGTGTGCAAACCTGGTGGCCAACTACAAGAAACGTCTGACCTCTGTTATTGCCAACAAGGGTTTTGCCACCAAGTACTAAGTCATGTTTTGCAGAGGGGTCAAATACTTATTTCCCTCATTAAAATGCAAATCAATTTATAACATTTTTTACATGCGTTTTTCTGGATTTTTTTGTTGTTATTCTGTCTCTCACTGTTCAAATAAACCTACCATTAAAATTAAAAACTGATCATTTCTTTGTCAGTGGGCAAACGTACAAAATCAGCAGGGGATCAAATACTTTTTCCCTCACTGTATGTTAAATAATGTGGGAGCCAGAGGACATCCCTGTCGCACCCGAAGGTGAACAGGGAAAGGCTCCGAGACTCCTGGCCACGTAGTTTTACTCACGCATGCCCACCATCATGAAGGTCCTTAATGATTGTGAGTAGAGAGTCAGGGACTCCCAAAGCACGAGGAACAACTCAGAGCCAATGTCTATTGATAGTATCATAGGCCTTGACCAGGTCAATAAAGCAGAGATGTAGATCCTGTTGGAATTCCCTACACCTCTGCTGTAGCAGACGGACAGAAAATATGGCATCTGTGCTGAAACGCCCTTGGCATGAAACTGCATTGGGGCTCCGCAAGCCTCTCCTCAGCGTGCTTGGTAAGGAGGTGTTGAATAATCCTTGCCTGGACCATTTTCGGCACACTGAGGAGGGAGATGCTCCTATAGTTGTTACAGTCTGTGTGGTCCCCCTTCTTAAAGAGGGTGACCACCAGGGCATCCTTACAATTCTGCGGAACCCATCCAGTGGTTCAGACTATTATTATGATTCATCTTCTTTGGTTCTTTCGGTAAAGTCACGTAGAATGAGAATAAAATAATAAATTGATAAAATAAAATAACACAATAATATTCTCACGACGTTTCGGCCACAACACAAGCGGCCTTCATCAGGTGAAGGGACGAGACTGTCTGGTAGGACAGCGCTGGAGTGAAAGAGCCACGTTCAGATCACGGCCTTTAAGCTGTGTGAGAGGAACAAAGCGCCTGGACAAAGGAATTAGCATATAATTTAGCATTGAAATGGCTGAATGATTAGCTTGTGACTGGTCACAGAAATAGTTATGTTAAAAGTTAAAGCATACACATCCGCAGAGGCACCCCTTGACAATGGAATTAGCATAGAATTTAGCATTGAAATAGCTGAGTGATTAGCTTGTAACTGCTCACAGAAATAGCTACGTTAAAGTCAGACCATACACATTCACCGAGGCACTTAGTACAAATCAAACAGGAGAATTTAGCATTGAAATAACTAGGCGAATTTAGCATTGAAATAACTGAGTGATCAGCTAGTGACTGGTCACAGAAATGACTATGTTGAAGTCAACGCCTACACATCTGAGCTATTCACAGTACTATATAGTGAACCAATAAAAACTAAAATATAAATTACCTTAATGTTATCAATAAACTCTATATTCTCCAATCAGCTAAGCTACCAACAATAAGTCGTTAAATATCACAATGCTATATGGCGAAAAAATGGGTGGATTCTTACCCTTAACTTTAGCACCACGGATAGCTACGGGCCCCGTTCAGACGGGCGAGTTCGTCCATGGTCGGAACAGAGGAGGGGGAGAGAGACAGCTGCGAGGCCCTAGTATACTCCATGTTGTAAAACCATACCATTAACCGTGGTGTGAGAGGTATTAAGAGGCAATGCTGGCGAAAGAGCTGCGGTCTGAAGATCATCGTAAAAATACAATTAATTAAGAACAGAAATGATTTAAAACATCTTTCCAGTGGTTACTAAGCCAGAATCCATCTTCTCGGTTGAAATTGTCTCTGTGCTTGTATATGTGAATGGCCTCATGAACGAATCTCTCATGGTAGCCGGTTGGTTTGCAAAGAACCTCCGTTTTGGAGAAGTCAATGTCATGTGAGCCCACTGAATTATAACAGTGATCTGCCACAGCAGAGGAGTCCGTCCTACCGTGTTTCAAGTCTGCTTTATGTTCGCGGATGCGGTCCGAGATATGTCTTTTGGTTTCTCCAATGTAGCTACTACCACAGAGGCACTTTAGTTTGTAAACGCCTGGGTACTGTAGCCCTGAGAGCCTGGTGTACGTGCATGAGTTCACTGGTAATGTGTTCCTGGTCGGAAATGAATTGGGCTCTATGGTATAGAGTCTTGATGAGGGAGTTCTTCTGGGATGGATGGTGGTGGGAATCCGGTTTCAAGTAAGCATCTGTATGGGTAGCTTTCCTGTAGACAGAGTGGCTCATTGAACCATCATGTCTCCTTTTAATTAAGACATCCAAAAAGGGTAGTTTGCCATCTTTTTCGACCTCCATGGTAAATCTGATGGCTGGGTGTATGGAATTGATGTGGTCGCGGAATTGGTCTAGAGCAGGCTGGCCATGTGGCCAGATGACAAAGGTGTCATCAACGTACCTCTTCCATAAGGTCAGGTGTAGAGTGGCAGTCTGGATGGCGTCAGTTTCAATTTTTTCCATGAATACGTTGGCTATAACCGGAGATAGGGGAGCCCATTGGGGTGCCCTCAGTTTGTTTGTAGAAAGTTCCATTCCAGGTGAAGTATGTGTTGGTTAAGCAATGTCTCACCAGGGGGGGTACATCAGTATGCAGTCCTTGATGAACCAGGTCTTCAATGATAGCGATGGTGTCAGGTACCGGGACTTTGGTGAACAAGGACACCACATCAAAACTGACAAGCAGGTCGTTTGGGGACAGGGAAATGCCTTTGATTGTCGATACCAGGTGAGTAGAATTTAGTACCGCAGAGGTGGTTTTTCCAGTGAAAGGTTGCAGTATATCAGCAAGAAAACGTGCCAGTTTGTAGGTGGGGGAGCTGATAGTAGAGACGATGGGACGAAGGGGTGTATCTTCTTTGTGTATCTTTGGAAGGCCATATAATCTTGGTGGTCTGGCAGCAGAGGGTTTCAACGAGAACTGTTTGATCTCATCAATTAATGCTGTTGAGTCAGAGATGATTTTGTTCGTTTTGGTGACCAGGCTGTTGGTGGGATCTCTTTTTATTTTTGTATAGCTGCCATCGTTGAGTAGTTCTTGAATTTTGTTGTTATATTCTGTTTTGTCCATGATGACAGTGGCATTGCCTTTGTCGGCTGAGAGGACGACAATATCATCCCTCTTTTTTAATTGAGATAATTCAAAACGTTCGTCTTTGCTGATGTTGCTGGGTGGCAACTTAGCGTTTTTGAGGGTTGCAGCAATTTCAGATCTTGCTACGTCTGCAGAGATGTGACTCAAGCCCTTGAGTGCAACGTCGACATGGGCAATGATATCATTAACCGGTAAGTGTCTCGGTGTGACAGCAAAGTTTAGACCTTTAGCTAAAACGGATTTCAGACCATCAGAAATGGAACTGTTACTGCGATTAATTACGACTTTGTTGACGTCTATCTTTTCGGTGTGTGGATCCGATTTTTTGCTGGAGAGGTGATTGAATTTGGAAATCAAATTGTGCCTACATTTGTTCGACATAGTGGCAGCCGAAGAGGTAGTCATATTGTCTACATGTTCCCAATCCGATGTAGACATTGTTGCTGTCAATTTTAAGTGTGATTTGTAGAGTGTCTTGTCTAACTGATCGAGTTCGGTGCGTGTAAGTCTGATTTTTTCCGAGATAAGAGCGACGCTAGTTCTAGCTAGAATCATTGCAGTCACGAAAGCTTTAAATCGAAATATTATTATGTCATATAGGGCAGTCTGGACACAAATGTTACCCTCCCTCAGTATTTCGCTTGGAGAATCATTTCTGCCTGATAATTTTTCTGGTCTGACTCTGGATTGCCTTCCGTACTTCCTGAACAGATCGCACTTCAGCCAGCCACTCACATGAAGTGACTACATCTTCCAATATTTGAGGCACCGCAGCCTCAGCAGGGTCATCCCCACTTTGCCCCATCGTGTTTTCCAGGCTGTGAGATTTCCCCTCCCCCAAGACCTCGTAGAAATGCTCAGCAAATCTGAAAAACTGTTCCTGGGGGTCGTGGGCTAATGAGGCAGCAACCTGCGACCACCACCCATCCTTGCAGCACCGTACGGCTCTCCAAACCTCCGAGCAAAGGCTGTGGTAAGCCTCCTCATTCTCCAATGTGGGATGCTGTAGCTGGTGGGAGTGGGCATGTCGCTTTTTCTCAGCCAGCCGGAACACCTCCTCTGTCAGCCAGGGTCTCTAGGGAGGTTTGGACCGTGTACCCAAAGCAGCCATTGCAGCTGTATGAGCCACAGTTCTAAACCTCGCCCATTTACCCTCGACATCAGGAGGATGGGGGGAAGATGCCAAACCCAGCTGCAAGTGATGATGAAATTCACACTTGCAACTTTCATAAGCTAGCTGTGACCAGGCCACTGTGGGTGTGAACGGGGTTCTAGGTGTACACCCACCACCGGAGTGAAAGAATCGCAGGTGCATTTTACAGATGACAAGCCGATGGTCAGTGGGCAGATCAACTTCACGGTAGGTCCTGGTGTCAAGGACATGGGCCCGCATCCGCCGTTCTGTCACTATATAGTCGGGCAGATGTTCTTGCTTGGACCCGGTGTGCATCCATGATGCTGTGTGGATGCGCTGATGCTGGAACAGCGTGTTGGTAATTACAAGCCAAAGGGCTGCACAGAAGTCTGGCAGCCTCCTACCGTTGTTATTAAGTTGATCTGGCCTATGCCTTCGAATCACTCCAGCCCAGGTGCCAGCATCATCACCCACTCCAGCATTAGTCACCCAACAGGATGACTCTATCCGGAGGGGTCACGTTACCTAGCACTTGTGACAGGAGCTTATAAAAGGCATCTGACTCATCAGCCTTGCCTGCATCCTTCCATTGATGATTATCTTCGGTGGCGACACAACTAACCATCACCACCACTCCTCGCCTCTGGTTGCTGGGAAGGCGAGCCCACAGTAGCCTGGGGATTACAGCTTCCCACACCTCACCGCCACGTTCCCACGCCCCCTTCATTCTTTTGTTTAGAAGAGCCACTCCCTGTTGTTTGGCAGTTTCCTGCCCCGAGCAGAGGACTGTCTACCCCTGATGGTGGCAGGAGCCAGAGCCGGTCCACCGGACCTCCTGAAGACCACAGAGATCCAGGCGGTACCGGTCCAGTTCCAAACAGAGAAGTGGCAGCCTCTCCTCTGCAGTTCAACATTTATAAATACAGAGACCCACAGACACCCAGACCCATAGAGACACCCATAGAGATCCACAGAGACCCAAAGTTGAGCCCGCTTGGCTACGTAGGGTGCGAAATAAGTTCAACATATATAGTTGCAGTGGCATAGTGCTAACTGCTGGCAGAAAAGGAGATCTGCGGCGTACAGCAGGCCAGGATATACACGAGAGCAGGATCTTGGGAAAGGTCACAGAAGGGGCCTACCAGAAACCCGCTGGTAGGTTCCAGTAAGGGGGCGTGGCCGGGGCGGGGCGAGGCCACGCTGACGCTATAAGAGGGGCCCTGTGGGGGACCTCGGGGCTGTTGCTGGAGTGGGATCCCCGTCGTGCTGCTCAAGTCCATCGTCACCGTTCTTCTCGTCGTCGTCTCCATCTTTACCATCTTGGGGCACCGTCAGTCAGACAGCCCACCAACTGTTCTCACTAAGTAGTGTCACCGATAATAGACGGACTAAATATGAAGTGTGTTAATCCCGATGGTGCTCACTACACATACACACGGAGACTTGCAGAGACCCACAGATTGGCACGGTTGGCTACATATGGTGTGAAAGAAGCTCAACATACATATGTAAAGACCGGGGCAACAGTCCAATTACCTAAAAGAAGCATACGTACAAACGGGCGGTCAGGAAGCCAACCAAGGCCTCCGATTGGTCCAGAGAGGCCTCCAGAGCGATTGGTCGGGAGGCAAGGTTCAAAAGAATAGGAGGAGAGATTTGAACGTAAAAGGTGGGAAGCGAGGGTGGACGGTAGGGGTGACGCTTGACAACCATTGGAGGTGGACGAGGATTGGATGAAAGAAGTGGGGTGAGCGCAGCTTCCAGAAAGAGGTCCACGGGGTGCATAAAAGGGGACAGCACAAGGGGAGGGCGGCGTTCGGGGAGAGGACGAGCTTCAAGCAACCAGAACGAAGCCTGGGCCTCGTGTTGGTGCTGTGTCCCACTCAAAAGGCTCCGGCTAACAATGTGTGTTGGCGTCATTACAAATACATACACAAAGACCCACAGACACCCAGACTCATAGACACCCATAGAGATCCACAGAGACTCACAGATTAACCCGCTTGGCTACGTAAATGCGAAAGAAGTTCAACATACATACTCACAGAGACTCACAGAGACCCACAGATTAGTCCGCTTGGCTACGCATGGTGCAACAGAAGTTCAACAGACATGACAAGCATAAGGCTTGACACTGCGGTACGTCACGAGAGTGAGCATTAAGACGCAAACTCAACGGTACAAATTGAGAATGAACAGCCGGCACAAAAAGTAAAACTGCTGTCTGGCACGCTATGAAGAAACGCTGAGTGTGGTACCTGTGGCGAGTGCGTGTGGCGAATGCCTGTGGTGAGTATGGCGAGTGTGGTGAGTGTGGCGAGTGTGGTGAGTGTGGCGAGTGTGGCGAGTGTGGTGAGTATGGCGAGTGTGGTGAGTGTGGCGAGTGTAGTGAGTGTGGCGAGTGTGGTACTGCAGTGAGTGTGGTGAGCGTGGTACCTGCAATGAGTGTGATGAGCGTGGTACCTGCGGTGAGTGTGGTGAGCGTGGTACCTGCGGTGAGCGTGGCGAGTGTGGTGAGTATGGTGCGCGTTGTACCTGCGATGAGTGCGGTGAGTGTCGTTACTGCGGTGAGGGTGGTGAGTATGGCGAGTGTGGTGAGCGTGGTACCTGTGGCGAGCGCGTGCGGTTTGACGATGCAGCAGGTGACCTCTCCGAGCCGCGCCGTGTTCCCCAACCGACCACCACCACCGCCAGCATCACCGCCGGCTCCAGCCTCGTCAGGGAAGAACCACGCCAGCTCCTACCACAACGAGAGCCGTGAAGGTGGTTGTGTGGTGGTGGTGGTGGTTTAGTGTCGGTTGTGTGGTGATGGTGTGGTCATGGCGGTTGTGTGGTGGTTGTGTGGTGGCAGTGGTTGTGTGGTGAAGGTGGTGGTGGTTGTGTGGTGGCGGTGGTTGAGGTGGTGATGGTTACATGGTGGGGGTGGTTGCATGGGAGTGGTGATGGTGGTAGTTGCGGTGGTGGTTGCATGGTGGTGGCAGTTGCATGGTGGTGCTGATGGTGGTGGTTGCATGGTGGTTGTTGCATGGAAGTGGTGATGGTGGTAGTTGCATAATGGTGGTTGCATGAAAGTGGTGATGGTGGTGGTTGCGGTGGTGGTTGCGTTGGTGGTTGCATGGTGGTGGTTGCATGATGGTGGCGGTTGCATGGTAGTGGTGACGGTGGTGGTTGTTGTGGTTTGTTGTGGTTGTGGTGGTTGTTGCAGTTGTGGTGGTTGCTGTTGTGGTGGCGGTTGCATGACGGTGATGCGTGTGGTGGTGGTGGTGGTGGTTGCCTCGTGACGGTGATGCTTGTGCTTGTGGCGGTTGCGGAGATTGTGATTGCGGCGGTCGTGGTGGTGGTGGTTGTGTAGAGGAGTAATTGATGACGTCGTGTCACCCTGGGGGAGATAATGGATGAGGTCATGGTTCCCTGGGACATATAAGCAGAGACCCGTGACGCGAGCGAGGTTGTCGTCAGGGGCCGGGAACGAGAGAGCTAAAGAGTGAGGACCCAGGGCAAGGGGAGATCAGCACCAGCCTAGGGGGGCTACTTCACCCGGCCGACCGAGTTGGCTGATCCCTCGGTCGGTGCTGAGGGACGAGCCCGAATAGCCTGGGTGGACGCTAGGGACCTCCCAGTACCCTTCCCCCTGGGGAGAATTATACTAGCTATCCGCTGTTGGGCGTAAGCCCCATTAGTTCCTAGGCGTAAGCCCCTAATAAACCTGGCATCCGCCCTTATTGAAGAACTGTGATGGTGATGGTTATCGTGATGGTGGTGATGCTTGTGGTGACGGTGGTTGTTGTGGTTGTTGCGGTTGTGCTGTACCCGCTGCGCTTCCGCAACATCATGGGAAGTGTGCCCCACATCGCTGCTCACCCCGTAGCGGTTGTGGTGGTTGTGGCGGTTGCTCCGGTTGTGATGGCGAATGTTGTGGTTGTGGCGGTCGTGCTGGTGGTTGTATGATGGTGACTGTGATGGGGACCTTGTTGCCTGTGGTGGTGATTGCGTGGTGGCGCTGATGCTTGTGGTGATGTGGGTTGCACGGTGGCGGTTGTGGTGGTTGTTGTGGTGGTTGTTGTGGTGGTTGTGCCGTGCGCGCTGCGCTTCGGCGACGTCCGGGGGAGCCTACCCCGTGTCGAGGGCCCCTCCGCTGCTGGCCCCCTAGCGGTTGCGGTTGATGCTGCGGTTGTTGTGGTTTTTGCGGTTGTGGCGATAGTGGTGGCGATTGTTGTGGTTGTGGCAGTTGTGGTGGTGGCGGTTTGCATGATGGTGATGCGTGCGGTGATGGTTATGTTGTGGCGGTGACGTTTGTGGTTGTTGTGGCTGTTGTGGTTGTGGTGGCGGTGGTGGTAGTGCTGTACGTGCTGGGCTGTGCGGGGCATCACGTGGCGCATGCCCCGCCTTGAGGGCCCCGCTGATGTCGTAGCAGTTGTGGTGGTTGTGGTTGTGGTGGTTGCTGCAGCAGTTGCGGTGGTTGTGATGGTTGTTCTGATGGTGATGCTTGTGGCTCTATTCTATCTTGTTTTGGATTCATAAAGGGCCTCTCTCCAAAACGCTTGACAATGTCTATCGGCTACGGTAGAAAATGGCAAAATAAGGCAAGGATGAATGCGTTCGTACGGCCATTAGTGATCGTATTTGGAAAAGGAATGAGCTGTGGCAACAGGGGAAGGAGGCGATGGTGCAGGATGTTGAAGGAGGAACGGCTGGGGCGTGATAGTGGATGAGGATGATAGAAGGGGGTAGCGTGAAGGTGGATGGTACGGTATGAAGTGAGCGCACGGAATCATCGGGTCAATGGGTTGCTAGGCTAAGCGTAGATGTAAGCAAATTGAGGATCCAGGTGCAGTGGTCTGGTGGCCGGACAATTGAGCTCCCAGGAAGGGCATGGGTGAGGCAGGTTTTAGGGAACAATGGGGTAGGGGGCAGTGACTGGGGGTGAGGAAGGGCTTTGGCAACGTGGGGGATGGGGTAGTAACTAGGGGTGGAGGGGAGAGCTCAGGGGCGTTAGGTGGTGCAGGTAGGGGTAGCGGAAGAGGAAGGGAAAGGCAGTAGAGAAAAGAGACAGGACCTGAGGGCAGAGCGACAAGAAGAAAGCGAGGGGGAGAGTCGGATGAGAAGGGGGAGTTTGTTCCAGTGTAGGGGCCAAGCAGAGTGAAGAGTGCAAGTGAGATTGGGCGCAGGAGGAGGAGGAGGGATAGCAAGAAGAGAGGCAGCCTGTGACCAGGCGTGATGGGACATCGGAACCTCATGGCGGGACCCCGGGGTCCCAAATAAATGGCAGTCAAAATCGTAATTCACTAATTTATTTTCGGCGACTCCGTCCCACCGCGCACATCGCCGCCGCGACCCACCAGAAGTCAATCGTCTACTCGTTCTTCACCAAGCACCCTTCATTGCCAAAATTGCCGTAGTCGTAAACAAAACTTTGAAACTTTGATTAGCGCATCGTGCGGAGCTCGTCGATAGGAATAGATTGCCGTATCGTTTGCCTTCAACAGACATAAAATGACGTCGCAACGCAGTTTATGCGAGAGCCGGAGGCTTAGGGGACCCTGGGGTCCCGCCATAAGGTTCATGTAAGGAAATGATAGAAGATAGGTAAGGGGGGCGCAGTCCATGCAAAGCTTTGACAATCAAGGTGAGCAATTTAAAGAGACAGCGGTGAAAGATAGGAAGCCTGCGAAGTTGCTGAAGGAGAGGGGAGTAAAGGGAGGTGAAGAGAAGTTAAAGACGGTGGCTGTAGCCAGCAGCGAGTTGCAATAATCAAGATGCGCAAAGAATAGGGAGGGCACAATACGTTTTTCAGCGGCGATGGTGATGTGGGGGCTGATTTTCCTCATATTGAAATGATTGAAGTGGCATGTGTGAGCGAAGTCGGCGATGTGGGAGTGAAGGCAAGGGAGAAATCAAAGGTGATGCCAAGAATTTGAACGGAAGCAATCGAGGGGAGAATGAGCGGGGAGAAAGTATGGAGGGGGAGGGGGAAGGAGAGCGCAGTGGTTTGAGAAGGGTTAAGGGAAAGGAAATGTTGTTTCATTCATGCTTGGATGGCTGTTAGGCAGGTTGAGATGTGGTCGGAAAGGTCGGGGGGGGTAAGAGCCTTAAAGGAAAATCAGATTTGCGTGTGGTTGGCGAATAGGTGATACGAGAGATTGTAAGAAGCTAGGATGGGTTCGAGGGAGGGCGTCGACAGGGACAATACCAAGTACAGACCCCTGGGGGATACCGACCGTAACGGGGGAGGAAGAACCACGGTTAAAAGAGACGGTGGATGAACGGGAAGTGAGGTAAGGCCAGAGCCAGCAAAGTGGGGTGCCAGAGATACCGAGGTTCGACAGAGTGGATAAGAGGATGGAGTGATCAAGCGAAATTAGGACGGATGATAGGCCCGAGTGGCGTGAGTTCGCCAAGTGGTTGTGCACGTGGAGGAGAGCGGTTTCGGTGGAATGGAGAGGGCGGAAAGCAGATTGGTGGAGGGGATCAAGAGCGTGAGAAGAGATGTAGGACGTGAGTCAGGTGGGAACGAGGCGGTCACGGAGATTGGAGAAGCAGGAAAGCAAGAAATGGGGCGATAGTGTGCAGGGATGGAGGGAGCTAGGGATGTTCTTTTAGAAGGAGTCGGACGATGGCGTTTTTGAAGATTCCAGACGGGAGGGAACAGTTGAAGAGAGCTCGGAGGTCCGGAAGGAAAGTGGGGATGACAGATAGAAGCAGGGATGGCGGTAGGGGATCAAGGGAGGAGAAGGTGGTTGTGAGTTTTGGAGATGATGTTTGAAGTAGGGGAGGGAGGAGAGGGGTCGGTAGGAATGTTGCTGACAGGAAGGGACGCAGAAACAAATTTGAGTAATCTTCTACAAGAAATAGTTGGAAATGACTACAGGGGAGGGGGCAGAAGACTAAAAATGAGTTGAGGATGGAGCAGGACGTAGCAGAGTGTTTAAGGTAGAAACTAGCAGAGCAGGGTGCACGGAGAGGGAATACATGAGGGGAGAGGAAATAGGAGTGGGAATCAGAAGGGGATAGGGTGGGAATCAGAAGGGGATAGGGTGTGAATCAGAAGGGGATAGAGTGGGAATCAGAAGGGGATAGGGTGGGAATCAGAAGGGGATAGGGTGGGAATCAGAAGGGGATAGAATCTTCTAGCTTCGCTCGGCTTTGCGTACGAGGCGACGCCGAATCTTTAGCCCATGTGTCAGCAAAGGCCTAGGAGGAATAGGATAGTGCAGAATGTAGGATGGATGATGCTTTGTCTGGGTGGAGGTCGGAGACATCTGATAGGGGCAGAAGCTAAGAGGAAACTAGGGAATTAAGTGCAGAGTGATCAGAGGAGCATAGATTTCGGCAGAGGCATGGAGGGGGGGGGGGGATGAAAGGTTGGATGGAATTGTGAGTGTCACAGTCAGTAATAGGTGATCGGACGGAGGACGTGGGTCAACTAGGGCATGGGAAGCTGAGCAAGTGGAAGTGAAGATAAGATCCAGCGTGCTACCGGTGGAGTAAGTCAGAGGAGAGGAGACCAGACGGAGGCTGAAAGAGGCAGTGAGAGACATTCAAGTTGAGGGGGTAGATGGCGAAGTAAAGATGGAGGTTTACGTCTCCCAGAAGAATCGGCGGAGATGAGCTAGCGGAGAGAAGGCAATCCAGTTCCCAGTTCGTCGAAGAACGAGGAGCGCCGGCCAGGGGGCGGTAAAGGATTAGAAGTGAAAATGCAAGGTGGAAGGAGAATGAGGAGAGTTGAAATTCGGAAACAGGTGGAGGTGAGGGGATCCAGATTAAGGAGAAGAGCAACCCAGCGCCGCCACCAGGCATGCCAGAGGGTCGTGGTGAATGAATGAAGTTGGTGCGAGATGTTCAAAGCGCAGCTGGGGTGGCAGCGTTTCAATGTGGATATCCAGGTTTCTGAAAATGCTAGACCAAAGGCGTGGAAACGTGGCTTGTTACAGACCTGAGCGGGAATTCTAGAGGCCTCGGTGAATGGAGCCAATGGGTGGAGGGAGCGGCGAAGGGGAGTGGGGGGCAGGGTGTTTTTTTTTTAGAATGTAGAAGGATGGCGACGAGGTTAGAAAGAGTCGCACGTCGTGAAGATGGGGGGGGGGGCATTCAGAGGGTGGCAGATGGCAGGGACAGACGAGAGGAATTATGGGAGAAAGGGGCCAAATGATTTAGGGGTAGCTGGTGGGGATCTGGCTGCGCGAGCCGCGCCGCTCGCCCCCTTCCACCCCGACAGCCCCCTCGGCATGGTCTGTGGTGTTGACCCTTAGGAGGAGGCCATATTTGTTTAACAAGTTGGTCGTGGTGGTGGTTGTTGTGGTTCTGGCGGTTGCGGTGGTGGCGATGGCATGATGGTGATGCGTGTGGTGGTGATGGTGGTTTGCGTGGAGTGATGTTGGCGGTGGTGGCCGTTGCCCGATGGCGACGGTAGTCGTGACGGTGATGCTTGTGGTGGTGACGGTGATGCTTCTGGTGGTGACGGTGATGCTTGTGGTGGTGACGGTGATGCTTGTGGTGGTGACGGTGATGCTTGTGGTGGTGATGCTTGTGGTGGTGACGGTGATGCTTGTGGTGGTGACGGTGATGCTTGTGGTGGTGATGCTTGTGGTGGTGATGCTTGTGGTGGTGACGGTGATGCTTGTGGTGGTGATGCTTGTGGTGGTGATGCTTGTGGTGGTGACGGTGATGCTTGTGGTGGTGACGGTGATGCTTGTGGTGGTGACGATGATGCTTGTGGTGGTGACGGTGATGCTTGTGGTGGTGATGCTTGTGGTGGTGATGCTTGTGGTGGTGACGGTGATGCTTGTGGTGGTGATACTTGTGGTGGTGACGGTGATGCTTGTGGTGGTGATGCTTGTGGTGGTGACGGTGATGCTTGTGGTGGTGATGCTTGTGGTGGTGATGCTTGTGGTGGTGACAGTGATGCTTGTAGTGGTGGTGACGGTGATGCTTGTGGTGGTGATGCTTGTGGTGGTGAGGGTGATGCTTGTGGTGGTGACGGTGATGCTTGTGGTGGTGATGCTTGTGGTGGTGACGGTGATGCTTGTGACGGTGATGCTTGTGGTGGTGACGGTGATGCTTGTGGTGGTGACGGTGATGCTTGTGGTGGTGATGCTTGTGGTGGTGACGGTGATGCTTGTGGTGGTGACGGTGATGCTTGTGGTGGTGACGGTGATGCTTGTGGTGGTGATGCTTGTGGTGGTGACGGTGATGCTTGTGGTGGTGATGCTTGTGGTGGTGACGGTGATGCTTGTGGTGGTGACGGTGATGCTTGTGGTGGTGATGCTTGTGGTGGTGACGGTGATGCTTGTGGTGGTGATGCTTGTGGTGGTGACGGTGATGCTTGTGGTGGTGATGCTTGTGGTGGTGACGATGATGCTTGTGGTGGTGACGGTGATGCTTGTGGTGGTGACGGTGATGCTTGTGGTGGTGACGGTGATGCTTGTGGTGGTGACGGTGATGCTTGTGGTGGTGATGCTTGTGGTGGTGACGGTGATGCTTGTGGTGGTGACGATGATGCTTGTGGTGGTGACGGTGATGCTTGTGGTGGTGACGGTGATGCTTGTGGTGGTGACGATGATGCTTGTGGTGGTGACGGTGATGCTTGTGGTGGTGATGCTTGTGGTGGTGACGGTGATGCTTGTGGTGGTGATGCTTGTGGTGGTGACGGTGATGCTTGTGGTGGTGATGCTTGTGGTGGTGACGGTGATGCTTGTGGTGGTGATGCTTGTGGTGGTGACGATGATGCTTGTGGTGGTGACGGTGATGCTTGTGGTGGTGATGCTTGTGGTGGTGACGGTGATGCTTGTGGTGGTGACGATGATGCTTGTGGTGGTGACGATGATGCTTGTGGTGGTGACGGTGGTTGTGGTGGTGACGATGATGCTTGTGGTGGTGATGCTTGTGGTGGTGACGGTGGTTGTGTTGGAGGTTGCGCTGTACCCGCTGCGCTGTGGTGACGTCGCGTGGCGCGTGCCCCACATTGAGGGCCCCGCTGACGCCGTAGCGGGCCCTCAGGCTGGCCGGGCTGGTGGCCCTCGCCTGCTGGGGGTCGCTGGGCCCCAGGGCGGAGGCCACGACCCCCACGGCCCCCTCCCCCTGCAGCTCCAAGGCCACGGCGGGGCCGGAGATCAGCTGGACCAGGAGCTCGCTGGGATGGGCGGGGGGATGCATAGAGATAGATATAAATCGATAGACACACACAGAGATAGAGATACACACATACCGTGCTATGAACCCGGTGGCCAGAGTTCGATTCCCGCTCAGGGCCAACACCAGTGACGATTATTTGAACCAAGCCTGGGCTTCCCCTAGGTCGACTCAGCCTTAAAAGAGTAACCTGCTGGTGGACTGGAGTACCGACATGGCAGAACTGGGGATACAAAGGCGGCTGGGCGTGGTGCTGGCCACCAATTCCCCTGGTGTACCGTGCTGGCCTTCATAGGCGCTGCTACTCGCTAAAAGCATTTGCCACTACAGTATGTTAAGGCTACACAGGGGACCTTTGTCTTTGTCTGCGAACCACACGTGCCCCACACGTGCATCCCACATCTGCGGCACACACGCGTGCGCGTGGGTGTGTGTGTGTGTATGTGTGTGTATGTGTGTGTATGTATGCGTGCGTGTGCGTGGGTGTGTGTGCGTGCGTGTGCGTGTGCGTGCGTGTGGTTCACCGCAGGCACGCGCACCCTCATCGCACAAATGCCATCTGCCAGTCATCAATACTAATTGGCTCATAATGGCCGGGATTTGGGACTTCCCATGGGGGCCATACCACGGGGACATAGCCAAGGATTCTAGGACTCAAGGGAGCTGGAATCCCAGCGGAGCTGGGACCCAGTGGAGCTGGAACCCAGGGGAGCTGGGACCCAGGGGAGCTGGAATCCCAGCGGAGCTGGGACCCAGTGGAGCTGGAACCCAGGGGAGCTGGAACCCAGGAGAGCTGGAACCCAGGGGAGCTGGAACCCAGTGGAGCTGGAACCCAGTGGAGCTGGGACCCAGGGGAGCTGGAACCCAGTGGAGCTGGGACCCAGTGGAGCTGGAACCCAGTGGAGCTGGGACCCAGGGGAGCTGGAACCCAGTGGAGCTGGGACCCAGTGGAGCTGGAACCCAGTGGAGCTGGAACCCAGTGGAGCTGGAACCCAGGGGAGCTGGAACCCAGGGGAGCTGGAACCCAGGGGAGCTGGAACCCAGGGGAGCTGGAATCCCAGGGGAGCTGGGACCCAGTGGAGCTGGGACCCAGGGGAGCTGGGACCCAGTGGAGCTGGAACCCAGTGGAGCTGGAACCCAGGGAGGGGGTCTCACTCCAGAGTGGGTGCCGCCCCCTGCTCCTGCTCCTCCTGCTGCTCCTCCTGTTGCTGCTGCTGCTGCTGCTCCACAGAGATGAAGTCAGCTGCTCGCTCCCTGCAGCAGGGACACGGGGGGTGGGGGAGGGGGTGGTTATAGCGGTGGTGATGATAGCGGGGAAGACGATGGTACGGGTGACGATTATGGGGGTGATGATGGTGGGGGTGATGACGGTGGGGGTGGTGATGATTGGTGTGGTGATCGTGGGGGTGGTGATGGTAGGTGTGGTGATGATGGTGGGAGTGGTGATGATGGGGGTGATGATGGGGATGGTGTGGTGATGATAGTGGGGTGATGATGGTGGGGGTGGTGATGGTGGGGGTGGTGATAATGGTGGGGAGATGATGGTGGGAGTGATGATGGTGGGAGTGATGATGGTGGGGTGATGATGGTGGGGTGATGATGGTGGGGGAGATGATGGTGGGGTGATGATGGTGGGGGTGATGATGGTGGGGGTGGTGGGATGATGGTGGGGTGATGATGGTGGGGTGATGATGGTGGGGGAGATGATGGTGGGGTGATGATGGTGGGAGTGATGATGGTGGGGGTGGTGATGGTGGGGGTGGTGATAATGGTGGGGAGATGATGGTGGGGTGATGATGGTGAGGTGATGATGGTGGGGTGATGATGGTGGGAGTGATGATGGTGGGGTGATGATGGTGGGGTGATGATGGTGGGAGTGATGATGGTGGGGGTGATGATGGTGGGGGTGATGATGGTGGGGGTGATGATGGTGGGAGTGATGATGGGGATGGTGGGGGTGATGATGGTGGGGTGATGATGGTGGGGTGATGATGGTGGGGGTGATGATGGTGGGGGTGGTGGGATGATGGTGGGGTGATGATGGTGGGGGTGATGATGGTGGGGGAGATGATGGTGGGGTGATGATGGTGGGGTGATGATGGTGGGGGAGATGATGGTGGGGTGATGATGGTGAGGTGATGATGGTGGGGTGATGATGGTGGGAGTGATGATGGTGGGGTGATGATGGTGGGGGTGATGATGGTGGGGTGATGATGGTGGGGTGATGATGGTGGGGGTGATGATGGTGGGGTGATGATGGTGGGGGAGATGATGGTGGGGTGATGATGGTGGGGGAGATGATGGTGGGGGTGATGATGGTGGGAGGGATGATGGTGGGAGTGATGATGGTGGGAGGGATGATGGTGGGGGTGATGATGGTGGGGGTGATGATGGTGGGGGTGATGATGGTGGGGGTGATGATGGTGGGGTGATGATGGTGGGAGGGATGATGGTGGGGTGATGATGGTGGGGTGATGATGGTGGGAGGGATGATGGTGGAGTGATGATGGTGGGGGAGATGATGGTGGGGGTGATGATGGTGGGAGTGATGATGGTGGGGGTGATGATGGTGGGGGTGATGATGGTGGGAGGGATGATGGTGGGAGTGATGATGGTGGGAGGGATGATGGTGGGGGTGATGATGGTGGGGGTGATGATGGTGGGGGTGATGATGGTGGGGTGATGATGGTGGGGTGATGATGGTGGGGGTGATGATGGTGGGGGTGATGACGGTGGGGGAGATGATGGTGGGGGTGATGATGGTGGGGGAGATGATGGTGGGGGTGATGATGGTGGGGGGATGGTGGTGGGGGTGATGATGGTGGGAGGGATGATGGTGGGGTGATGATGGTGGGGGTGATGATGGTGGGAGTGATGATGGTGGGGGGATGGTGGTGGGGGTGATGATGGTGGGGGAGATGATGGTGGGGTGATGATGGTGGGGGTGATGATGGTGGGAGTGATGATGGTGGGGGTGATGATGGTGGGGGTGATGATGGTGGGGGAGATGATGGTGGGGGTGATGACGGTGGGGGAGATGATGGTGGGGGTGATGATGGTGGGAGGGATGATGGTTGGGGTGATGATGGTGGGAGGGATGATGGTGGGTTGATGATGGTGGGGGTGATGATGATGGGGGGATGGTGGTGGGGGTGGTGGGATGATGGCGGGGGTGATGATGATGATGTTGGCGAGTCTAGAATTGGCAATAAGTAACGGCAAAGCAGTTTTAAGTGACTCACAGAATTGTGCGCAGTTGCGTATACAGTACACGACTTCCCTTGAGTGAGCGCGATGCCAATCACACAGCGCGGTTCGGAGCGCCATCACCGCACGCGCGTCGATTAAAAAGCAAAGGACAAGTCCTTACTTACTAATAACAACTCCTCCATCATTTTTCATGGCTGGAGGAGTTGCCCCCCTTACCTGAATATCCTGGCTCTGCCATTGGTGGTAACAGATGCGGTAGTAAAGTGTGCGGTGAGGTGTGCGGGGGTGAGGTGTGTGGTGATGCGGTGGTAGTGATGCAGTGGTGGTGAGGTGTGTGGTGGTGGTGGTGAGGTGTGTGGTGATGATCGGTGTGGTGAGGCGTGCGGTGGTGGTGGTGGTGGTGGTGGCAAAACAACCCACTACCTCTTCGGTGGTGCCTGACGGTAATGCTGTAGTGAGCAATGTTCAATTGACCATTTCCCTCATGGCGGCCAAAGGGGGCCCTGGGTGGGTGCGAGGGACTGGTAACCCCTCCACCTTCAACCCAAGTACCACTAAACTACGTGGACAAAAATCTAACCAAGCTTGTGCCGGACACCCCGGGGAGACAGGCGTCTATGACGTCTCCTGCCCAAACCACATTTGTCGGAGCCAGCAGGCTGAAACCGCACCATCGGGATTCTTCCAAAAACAGCAAAAAAACCACTGCGAGTGACCACGTGGAATGTTTGAATGCTCACTGCGGAGGAGAGGCTGCCACTCCTCTGTCAGGAGCTGGACCGGTACCGCCTGAATCTCTGCAGTTTTCAAGAGGTCCGGTGGACTGGCTCTAGCTCCAATCACCATGAGGGGTGGACACTCGGGGCAGAAGACTGTCAATTAACAGGCAGTGGCTCTTCTTCTGAACAAAATAATGAAGGGGGCGTGGGAGCGTGGCAGTGAGATGTAGGAAGCTGTAAGCCCCAGGCTGCTGTGGGCTCACCTTCCCATCAACCAGCAGCAAGGAGTGGTCGTGGTTACTTATGTCCCCAACGAAGATGAACATCAGTGGAGGGATTCAGGCAAGGCTGATGATTCAGATGCCTTCTACGACCTCCTCGGGATAGTCATCTTGTTGGGTGACTTTAATGCCCGAGTGGGTCATGATGCTGGCACCTGGGCTGGAATGATTGGAAGGCATGGGCCAGATTAGCTCAATAACAACGGTAGGAGGCTGCTAGACTTCTGTGCAGTCCATGGGCTTTTAATTTCCAACACGCTGTTCCGGCATCGGTCCATCCACACAACGGGCCCCATGTCCTTGACACGAGGACCGACCGTGAAGTTGATCTGCCCACTGACCATCGGCTTGTCAAATGTAAGATGCGCTCGCCATTCTTTCACGCTGGTGGTGCGTGTATATCTAGGACCCCATTCAAACCCCCAGTGGCCTGGTCACAGCTAGCTGATAAAAGCTCATCAATGCTTGCAGAGGTTGGCATCGTACCCCACCTCCTCCTGAAGCTGATGGGAAATGGATCAGCTTTAGAGCTGCGGTTCATGCAGCTGCAATGGCTGCTTTGGATACAGGGTCCAAACCTCCCCAGAGACTCTGGCTGACAGCCCGCTGCAAGGATGGGTGGTGGTCATAGGTTGCTGAGAAGATGGAGTCTGCCTCAGCAGCCTGCGATCACAAGTCACCCTTAAACTCTATCAAAAAATAACTTGCAGCGTCACACCTATCACCATCATTAGGGGAAAAAAAAGTGATCCGATCTATGACTCCCAGGAACAGGTTTGCAGATTTGCCAAGCATTTGTGAGGTCTTGGGGAGAGGGGAAATCCCTCAGCCTGGAAAATATCATTGGGAAAAGTGAGGATGACCCTGCTGAGGCTGCGGTGCCTCAAATATTGTAAGAAGTAGTCACCCCCTATGAGTGGCTGGCTGAAGTGCCATCTGTTGAGGAAGTATGGAAGGAGTTTGAGTCTGAGACCAGGAAAAGCACCGGGCAGAGATGATTTCCCAAGCGAAATGCCGAGGGAGAGTGGTGTTTGTGTGCAGACTGCCCTATATGACATCATAACAACAGTCTGGACCACTGGATGGGTTCCGCAGGATTGGAAGGATGCCCTGGTTGTCCCCTTCTTTAAGAAGGGGGACCGCACAGACTTAACAACTACAGGGGCATCTCCCTCCTCAGTGTGCCAGCAAAGGTCCTGGCAAGGATTATTCAACATCGCCTAGCCAGGCAGGCTGAGGAGAGGCTTGCGGAGCCCCAATGTGGTTTCAAGAAAGGGTGGTCTTGCCATATTTTCTGTCCGTCTGCTACAGCGGAGGTGCAGGGAATTCCAACAGGACCTACATCTCTGCTTTATTGACCTGGGTAAGGCCAATGATACCATGAATAGGCCTGGGCTCTGGTTTGTCCTTCATGCTTTCGGAGTCCCTGACCCTCTGCTCACAATCATTAAGGACCTTCACGATGGTGGGTAGGCCTGGGTAAAAACTAAGTGGCCGGGAGTCGGTGCCATTCCTGTTCACCTTGGGGTGCAACAGGGATGTCCTCTGGCTCCCATATTATTTAACATATATTTTGACTATGTAGTTCGTGAAGCCATGTATGGCTGTACCGGAGGAATCTCCATCTGGTACAGATACAATCGGAGGCTGATCGATGCCCGGGTGTGGTCAAGGGATGGCTCCCTGTTGGTCAACTATGTTATGTATGCTGATGATCTGGTGATTGTTACTCACTTAGAGGAGTTGAAGGCACTGCTGCTGAATCTGGAGTGTGCCACTAAGAGGTGGGGCCTTACCTCAGCCCCACCAAAACTAAGCACCTGCTTGGGTATTTTGTGCCATCAAACATTCCACTCCCCAACTCCCCATTGGTGATGGGCAGTTGTGCTGAGAGTGGAGCATTTTCTATACCTGGGCCATGCACTCATGACCAGCTCCAATTTGACACCAGAGGTCTCACTCCAAATCAGTTTAGCGGCATTATCTTTTCATCGGCTGCATAACGCTGCTGTGTGGAAGCTACCTGGTCTGTCGCTCCACAGGAAGCTTTGGGTCTTCTTGGCCACGGTCATGCCCTCCCTTCTCTATGCTTGTGAAACGTGGACCCCCCAAATGGGACATCTTCGCCAGTTATAAACAATGGGTTTAACCAGGCTAGATTGGGTGAGGAGCTCAGAAATCCTTGAAAGATCTGGACAAAGTCCCATCGGTGAGCTCCTTCAGCAGGTAAAGCTGCATTGGCTGGGACATGTAGCCCGCATGTCCAGCCACCGCGTGCCTAAACAGCTTTTATTCAGCTAGATAGAGGGGGCTAAATGGGCGCGGAACAGGCTAGAGAAGAGATGGAGTGATGTGGGAGAAGAGAATGTGAAGCTGAGTGGACTTGCCGATGACTGGTACCAGCGGTGCCAAGATCGGCCTCTGTGGAGGAGGCTCATGAAGGATGCTGCTACTGGGCAGTTAGAGGCAGTCACCCTCCAGCGACAACAGAGGGCAGAGGAGCGACACTTACAACAACAAACGGAGCGTCGGGAAGCTAAAACACAGCATGTTGGTAGAGTGGGGAGCACAGGTGGTGCATCAGTCATCTCAGTCAGTGAACCCATGGCATCTGGGTCTGTCCTATGGCACCTGGGTCTGTCCCATGGCACCTGGGTCTGTCCCATGGCACCTGGGTCTGTCCCATGGCACCTGGGTCTGTCCCATGGCACCTGGGTCTGTCCCATGGCACCTGGGTCTGTCCCATGGCATCTGGGTCTGTCCCATAACCTCCTGCCAGCGATCGTTCAACACTTCACGTGGCCTTATCGTGCGGTGGTAAGGTGTGTGGTGGTGAGGTGTGGTGGTGAGGTGTGGTGGTGAGGGGTGTGGTGGTGACGAGTGTGACTGTGGTAATGCAGTGATGAGGGTGTGGTGGTGGTGAGACTTGCTCCTCACCGGGTGAGCTGCACCATCCTCACCCGCGTCACCTGCAGCCCCCGCTGACTCAGCTCCTCAACCACCTCGCCCAGCCACCTCACCGCATGCGGTTTCACCAGCAGCAGCGACCTACAGCCACACATAACCATACACAAGCACACAGCTACACACAACCATACAGCTACACACAGCTACACACAACCACACAGCTACACACAACCATACAGATACACACAGCTACACACGATACAGCTACACACAACCACACAGCTACACAAACACGCACAGCTACACACAGCTACACACAACGATACAGTTACACACAACCACAACTACATACAGCTACTCAGCTACACAAACACACACAGCTACACACAACCACACAGCTACACAGACACACAGCTACACACAACCACACAGCTACACACAACCACACAGCTACACAGACACACAGCTACACACAACCACACAGCTACACACAACCACACAGCTACACACAACCACACAGCTACACACAACCACACAGCTACACACAACGATACAGCTACACACAAATACACAAAGCTACACACAACCACACAGCTACACAGCTACATACAACCACAGCTACACACAACCACAGCTACACAACCACACACAACCACACAGCTACACACAACCATACAGCTACACACAGCTACACACAACGATACACCTACACACAACCACACAGCAACACAAACACACACAGCTACACAAACACACACAGCTACACACAACCATACAGTTACACACAACCACACACAGCTACACACAACCACACCTACACACAACCACACAGCTACACAAACACACACAGCTACACAAACACACACAGCTATTCAAACACACACTACTACACAAACACACACAGCTACACACAACCACACAGCTACACACAACCACACAGCTACACACAACCACACATCTACACACAACCACACAGCTACACACACACACACAGCTACACACAACCACACAGCTACACACAACCACACTGCTACACAAACACACACAGCGACACACAAACACGCACAGCTACACACAACCACACAAAGCTACACACAACCACACACAACCATATGGATACACAACCACAGCTACACACAACCACACAGCTACACAGCTACACAACCACACAGCTACACAACCACACAGCTACACAACCACACAGCTACACAAGCACACACAGCTACACACAACCACACAGCTACACAGCTACACACAACCACACAGCTACACAACCACACAGCTAAACACAGTCACACAGCTAAACACAGTCACACAGCTAAACACAGTCACACACAACCACAGCGAGTGGTAGTGAGTTAGGGGTAGTGAGTGGTAGTGAGTGGTAGTGAGTGAGTGTTAATGAGTGGTAGTGAGTGACTGGTAGTGAGTGGCGGTGAGTGCTAGTGAGTGGTAGTGAGTGTTAGTGAGTGAGTGTTAATGAGTGGTAGTGAGTGGTAGTGAGTGAGTGGTAGTGAGTGGTAGTCAGTGAGTGAGTGGCGGTGAGTGGTAGTGAGTGGTAGTGAGTGAGTGGTAGTGAGTGATAGTGAGTGGTAGTAAGTGGTAGTGAGTGTTAGTGAATGAGCGTTAGTGAGTGAGTGGTAGTGAGTGATAGTGAGTGAGTGGTAGTGCGTGTTACTGAGTGGTAGTGAGTGTTAGTGAGTGAGTGGTAGTGAGTGGTAGTGAGTGAGTGGTAGTGAGTGGTAGTGAGTGAGTGTTAGTGAGTGTTAGTGAGTGTTAGTGAGTGGTAGTGAGTGAGTGTTAGTGAGTGAGTGTTAGTGAGTGTTAGTGAGTGTTAGTGAGTGGTAGTGAGTGGTAGTGAGTGATAGTGAGTGTTAGTGAGTGTTAGTGAGTGATAGTGAGTGTTAGTGAGTGTTAGTGAGTGAGTGGTAGTGAGTGATAGTGAGTGAGTGATAGTGAGTGAGTGGTAGTGAGTGGTAGTGAGTGTTAGTGAGTGGTAGTGAGTGAGTGTTAGTGAGTGTTAGTGAGTGTTAGTTAGTGAGTGTTAGTGAGTGATAGTGAGTGGTAGTGAGTGTCAGTGAGTGATAGTGAGTGTTAGTGAGTGTTAGTGAATGTTAGTGAGTGATAGTGAGTGAGTGATAGTGAGTGAGTGGTAGTGAGTGGTAGTGAATGTTAGTGAGTGGTCGTGAGTGTTAGTGAGTGTAAGTGAGTGTAAGTGAGTGATAGTGAGTGTTAGTGAGGGTTAGTGAGTGATAGTGAGTGAGTGATAGTGAGTGAGTGAGTGTTAGTGAGTGATAGTGAGTGAGTGTTAGTGAGTGATAGTGAGTGAGTGTTAGTGAGTGATAGTGAGTGTTAGTGAGTCTTAGTGAGTGATAGTGAGGGTTACTGAGTGATAGTGAGTGTTAGTGAGTGATAGTGAGTGTTAGTGAGTGTTAGTGAGTGTTAGTGAGTGAGTGTTAGTGAGTGTTAGTGAGTGTTAGTGAGTGAGTGTTAGTGAGTGATAGTGAGTGTTAGTGAGTGTTAGTGAGTGAGTGTTAGTTAGTGAGTGTTAGTGAGTGTTAGTGAGTGATAGTGAGTGTTAGTGAGTGAGTGTTAGTGAGTGTTAGTGAGTGGTAGTGAGTGTTAGTGAGTGTTAGTGAGTGTTAGTGAGTGAGTGTTAGTGAGTGAGTGTTAGTGAGTGATAGTGAGTGTTAGTGAGTGTTAGTGAGTGATAGTGAGTATTAGTGAGTGTTAGTGAGTGAGTGTTAGTGAGTGAGTGTTAGTGAGTGATAGTGAGTGTTAGTGAGTGAGTGATAGTGAGTGTTAGTGAGTGTTAGTGAGTGATAGTGAGTGTTAGTGAGTGTTAGTGAGTGAGTGTTAGTGAGTGAGTGTTAGTGAGTGATAGTGAGTGTTAGTGAGTGTTAGTGAGTGATAGTGAGCATTAGTGAGTGAGAGTGTTAGTGAGTGTTAGTGAGTGTTAGTGAGTGGTAGTGAGTGTTAGTGAGTGAGTGGTAGTGAGTGTTAGTGAGTGGTCGTGAGTGTTAGTGAGTGTTAGTGAGTGTTAGTGAGTGATAGTGAGTGAGTGATAGTGAGTGAGTGAGTGTTAGTGAGTGATAGTGAGTGAGTGATAGTGAGTGAGTGTTAGTGAGTGATAGTGAGTGTTAGTGAGTCTTAGTGAGTGATAGTGAGGGTTACTGAGTGGTAGTGAGTGTTAGTGAGTGTTAGTGAGTGAGTGTTAGTGAGTGTTAGTGAGTGATAGTGAGTGTTAGTGAGTGTTAGTGAGTGAGTGTTAGTGAGTGTTAGTGAGTGATAGTGAGTGTTAGTGAGTGTTAGTGAGTGTTAGTGAGTGAGTGTTAGTGAGTGATAGTGAGTGTTAGTGAGTGATAGTAAGTGTTAGTGAGTGTTAGTGACTGAGTGATAGTGAGTGATAGTGAGTGTTAGTGAGTGTTAGTGAGTGATAGTGAGTGTTAGTGCGTGAGTGTTAGTGAGTGTTAGTGAGTGTTAGTGAGTGAGTGATAGTGAGTGTTAGTGAGTGAGTGTTAGTGAGTGTTAGTGAGTGAGTGATAGTGAGTGTTAGTTAGTGAGTGTTAGTGAGTGATAGTGAGTATGAGTGAGTGTTAGTGATAGTGAGTGTAAGTGAGTGTTAGTGTTAGTGAGTGAGTGATAGTGAGTGTTAGTGAGTGTTAGTGAGTGAGTGTTAGTGAGTGAGTGTTAGTGAGTGATAGTGAGTATGAGTGAGTGTTAGTGATAGTGAGTGTTAGTGAGTGTTAGTGAGTGTTAGTGAGTGAGTGATAGTGAGTGTTAGTGAGTGTTAGTGAGTGTTAGTGAGTGAGTGTTAGTGAGTGATAGTGAGTGTTAGTGAGTGTTAGTGAGTGAGTGTTAGTGAGTGTTAGTGAGTGAGTGATAGTGAGTGATAGTGAGTGTGAGTGATAGCGAGAGTTAGTGAGTGTTAGTGAGTGTTAGTGAGTGATAGTGAGTGTTAGTGAGTGAGTGTTAGTGAGTGAGTGTTAATGAGTGTTAGTGAGTGAGTGTTAGTGAGTGTTAGTGAGTGAGTGTTAGTGACTGAGTGTTAGTGAGTGTTAGTGAGTGTTAGTGAGTGAGTGTTAGTGAGTGTTAGTGAGTGAGTGTTAGTGACTGAGTGATAGTGAGTGATAGTGAGTGTTAGTGAGTGTTAGTGAGTGATAGTGAGTGTTAGTGCGTGAGTGATAGTGAGTGTTAGTGAGTGTTAGTGAGTGAGTGATAGTGAGTGTTAGTGAGTGAGTGTGAGTGAGTGTTAGTGAGTGAGTGATAGTGAGTGTTAGTTAGTGAGTGTTAGTGAGTGATAGTGAGTGTTAGTGAGTGTTAGTGAGTATGAGTGAGTGTTAGTGAGTGTTAGTGAGTGTTAGTGAGTGAGTGTTAGTGAGTGAGTGTTAGTGAGTGATAGTGAGTATGAGTGAGTGTTAGTGATAGTGAGTGTTAGTGAGTGTTAGTGAGTGTTAGTGAGTGAGTGTTAGTGAGTGTTAGTGAGTGATAGTGAGTGTTAGTGAGTGTTAGTGAGTGAGTGTTAGTGAGTGAGTGTTAGTGAGTGATAGTGAGTGTTAGTGAGTGATAGTGAGTGTTAGTGAGTGTTAGTGAGTGAGTGTTAGTGAGTGTTAGTGAGTGAGTGATAGTGAGTGATAATGAGTGTTAGTGAGTGAGTGTTAGTGAGTGATAGTGAGTGTGAGAGATAGCGAGAGTTAGTGAGTGTTAGTGAGTGATAGTGAGTATTAGTGAGTGAGAGTGTTAGTGAGTGTTAGTGAGTGATAGTGAGTGTTAGTGAGTGTTAGTGAGTGAGAGTGTTAGTGAGTGTTAGTGAGTGGTAGTGAGTGTTAGTGAGTGTTAGTGAGTGAGTGTTAGTGAGTGATAATGAGTGTTAGTGAGTGTTAGTGAGTGAGAGTGTTAGTGAGTGTTAGTGAGTGAGTGTTAGTGAGTGGTAGTGAGTGTTAGTGAGTGTTAGTGAGTGATAGTGAGTGTTAGTAAGTGTTAGTGAGTGATAGTGAGTGTTATTGAGTGAGTGTTAGTGAGTGATAGTGAGTGTTAGTGAGTGAGTGGTAGTGAGTGTTAGTGAGTGAGTGGTAGTGAGTGTTAGTGAGTGAGTGTTAGTGAGTGATAGTGAGTGTTAATGAGTGTTAGTGAGTGAGTGTTAGTGAGTGTTCGTGAGTGAGTGTTAGTGACTGAGTGTAAGTGAGTGTTAGTGAGTGTTAGTGAGTGAGTGTTAGTGAGTGTTAGTGAGTGAGTGATAGTGAGTGTTAGTGAGTGAGTGATAGTGAGTGTTAGTGAGTGAGTGTTAGTGAGTGTTAGTGAGTGAGTGATAGTGAGTGTTAGTTAGTGAGTGTTAGTGAGTGATAGTGAGTGTTAGTGAGTGATAGTGAGTGTTAGTGAGTGAGTGTTAGTGAGTGTTAGTGAGTGTTAGTGAGTTTTAGTGAGTGAGTGTTAGTGAGTGATAGTGAGTATGAGTGAGTGTTAGTGATAGTGAGTGTTAGTGAGTGTTAGTGAGTGTTAGTGAGTGAGTGTTAGTGAGTGATAGTGAGTGTTAGTGAGTGGTAGTGAGTGAGTGTTAGTGAGTGTTAGTGAGTGTGAGTGAGTGTTAGTTAGTGAGTGTTAGTGAGTGATAGTGAGTGATAGTGAGTGTTAGTGAGTGAGTGTTAGTGAGTGTTAGTGAGTGATAGTGAGTGTTAGTGAGTGAGTGTTAGTGAGTGTTAGTGAGTGTTAGTGAGTGAGTGTTAGTGAGTGTTAGTGAGTGTTAGTGAGTGATAGTGAGTGTTAGTGAGTGAGTGATAGTGAGTGAGTGTTAGTGAGTGATAGTGTTAGTGAGTGAGTGTTAGTGAGTGTTAGTGAGTGATAGTGAGTGATAGTGAGTGTTAGTGAGTGTTAGTGAGTGATAGTGAGTGATAGTGAGTGTTAGTGAGTGTTAGTGAGTGATAGTGAGGGTTACTGAGTGGTAGTGAGTGTTAGTGAGTGTTAGTGAGTGTTAGTGAGTGAGTGTTAGTGAGTGTTAGTGAGTGATAGTGAGTGTTAGTGAGTGTTAGTGAGTGAGTGTTAGTGAGTGTTAGTGAGTGATAGTGAGTGTTAGTGAGTGTTAGTGAGTGTTAGTGAGTGAGTGTTAGTGAGTGATAGTGAGTGTTAGTGAGTGATAGTAAGTGTTAGTGAGTGTTAGTGACTGAGTGATAGTGAGTGATAGTGAGTGTTAGTGAGTGTTAGTGAGTGATAGTGAGTGTTAGTGCGTGAGTGATAGTGAGTGTTAGTGAGTGTTAGTGAGTGTTAGTGAGTGAGTGATAGTGAGTGTTAGTGAGTGAGTGTTAGTGAGTGTTAGTGAGTGAGTGATAGTGAGTGTTAGTTAGTGAGTGTTAGTGAGTGATAGTGAGTGTTAGTGAGTGTTAGTGACTGTTAGTGAGTATGAGTGAGTGTTAGTGATAGTGAGTGTTAGTGAGTGTTAGTGTTAGTGAGTGAGTGATAGTGAGTGTTAGTGAGTGTTAGTGAGTGAGTGTTAGTGAGTGAGTGTTAGTGAGTGATAGTGAGTATGAGTGAGTGTTAGTGATAGTGAGTGTTAGTGAGTGTTAGTGAGTGTTAGTGAGTGAGTGTTAGTGAGTGTTAGTGAGTGTTAGTGAGTGAGTGTTAGTGAGTGATAGTGAGTGTTAGTGAGTGTTAGTGAGTGAGTGTTAGTGAGTGTTAGTGAGTGAGTGATAGTGAGTGATAGTGAGTGTGAGTGATAGCGAGAGTTAGTGAGTGTTAGTGAGTGTTAGTGAGTGATAGTGAGTGTTAGTGAGTGAGTGTTAGTGAGTGAGTGTTAATGAGTGTTAGTGAGTGAGTGTTAGTGAGTGTTAGTGAGTGAGTGTTAGTGACTGAGTGTTAGTGAGTGTTAGTGAGTGTTAGTGAGTGAGTGTTAGTGAGTGTTAGTGAGTGAGTGTTAGTGACTGAGTGATAGTGAGTGATAGTGAGTGTTAGTGAGTGTTAGTGAGTGATAGTGAGTGTTAGTGCGTGAGTGATAGTGAGTGTTAGTGAGTGTTAGTGAGTGAGTGATAGTGAGTGTTAGTGAGTGAGTGTGAGTGAGTGTTAGTGAGTGAGTGATAGTGAGTGTTAGTTAGTGAGTGTTAGTGAGTGATAGTGAGTGTTAGTGAGTGTTAGTGAGTATGAGTGAGTGTTAGTGTTAGTGAGTGTTAGTGAGTGTTAGTGAGTGTTAGTGAGTGAGTGTTAGTGAGTGATAGTGAGTATGAGTGAGTGTTAGTGATAGTGAGTGTTAGTGAGTGTTAGTGAGTGTTAGTGAGTGAGTGTTAGTGAGTGTTAGTGAGTGATAGTGAGTGTTAGTGAGTGTTAGTGAGTGAGTGTTAGTGAGTGAGTGTTAGTGAGTGATAGTGAGTGTTAGTGAGTGATAGTGAGTGTTAGTGAGTGTTAGTGAGTGAGTGTTAGTGAGTGTTAGTGAGTGAGTGATAGTGAGTGATAATGAGTGTTAGTGAGTGAGTGTTAGTGAGTGATAGTGAGTGTGAGAGATAGCGAGAGTTAGTGAGTGTTAGTGAGTGATAGTGAGTATTAGTGAGTGAGAGTGTTAGTGAGTGTTAGTGAGTGATAGTGAGTGTTAGTTAGTTAGTGAGTGTTAGTGAGTGAGAGTGTTAGTGAGTGTTAGTGAGTGGTAGTGAGTGTTAGTGAGTGTTAGTGAGTGAGTGTTAGTGAGTGATAATGAGTGTTAGTGAGTGTTAGTGAGTGAGAGTGTTAGTGAGTGTTAGTGAGTGAGTGTTAGTGAGTGGTAGTGAGTGTTAGTGAGTGTTAGTGAGTGATAGTGAGTGTTAGTAAGTGTTAGTGAGTGATAGTGAGTGTTATTGAGTGAGTGTTAGTGAGTGATAGTGAGTGTTAGTGAGTGAGTGGTAGTGAGTGTTAGTGAGTGAGTGGTAGTGAGTGTTAGTGAGTGAGTGTTAGTGAGTGATAGTGAGTGTTAATGAGTGTTAGTGAGTGAGTGTTAGTGAGTGTTAGTGAGTGAGTGTTAGTGACTGAGTGTTAGTGAGTGTTAGTGAGTGTTAGTGAGTGAGTGTTAGTGAGTGTTAGTGAGTGAGTGATAGTGAGTGTTAGTGAGTGAGTGATAGTGAGTGTTAGTGAGTGTTAGTGAGTGAGTGTTAGTGAATGAGCGTTAGTGAGTGAGTGGTAGTGAGTGATAGTGAGTGATAGTGAGTGTTAGTGAGTGATAGTGAGTGTTAGTGAGTGAGTGTTAGTGAGTGTTAGTGAGTGTTAGTGAGTTTTAGTGAGTGAGTGTTAGTGAGTGATAGTGAGTATGAGTGAGTGTTAGTGATAGTGAGTGTTAGTGAGTGTTAGTGAGTGTTAGTGAGTGAGTGTTAGTGAGTGATAGTGAGTGTTAGTGAGTGGTAGTGAGTGAGTGTTAGTGAGTGTTAGTGAGTGTGAGTGAGTGTTAGTTAGTGAGTGTTAGTGAGTGATAGTGAGTGATAGTGAGTGTTAGTGAGTGAGTGTTAGTGAGTGTTAGTGAGTGATAGTGAGTGTTAGTGAGTGAGTGTTAGTGAGTGTTAGTGAGTGTTAGTGAGTGAGTGTTAGTGAGTGTTAGTGAGTGTTAGTGAGTGATAGTGAGTGTTAGTGAATGAGTGATAGTGAGTGAGTGTTAGTGAGTGATAGTGTTAGTGAGTGAGTGTTAGTGAGTGTTAGTGAGTGATAGTGAGTGATAGTGAGTGTTAGTGAGTGTTAGTGAGTGATAGTGAGTGATAGTGAGTGTTAGTGAGTGTTAGTGAGTGTGAGTGAGTGTTAGTGAGTGATAGTGAGTGTTAGTGAGTGAGTGATAGTGTTAGTGAGTGAGTGATAGTGAGTGTTAGTGAGTGTTAGTGAGTGTGAGTGAGTGTTAGTGAGTGATAGTGAGTGTTAGTGAGTGATAGTGTTAGTGAGTGAGTGATAGTGAGTGTTAGTGAGTGTTAGTGAGTGATAGTGAGTGAGTGTTAGTGAGTGTTAGTGAGTGTTAGTGAGTGTTAGTGAGTGATAGTGAGTGAGTGTTAGTGAGTGTTAGTGAGTGAGTGTTAGTGAGTGTTAGTGAGTGAGTGTTAGTGAGTGAGTGATAGTGAGTGTTAGTGAGTGATAGTGAGTGTTAGTGAGTGAGTGTTAGTGAGTGTTAGTGAGTGTTAGTGAGTATTAGTGAGTGATAGTGAGTGAGTGTTAGTGAGTGTTAGTGAGTGAGTGTTAGTGAGTGTTAGTGAGTGAGTGTTAGTGAGTGAGTGATAGTGAGTGTTATTGAGTGTTAGTGATAGTGAGTATTAGTGAGTGTTAGTGAGTGATAGTGAGTGTTAGTGAGTGATAGTGAGTGTTAGTGAGTGAGTATTAGTGAGTATTAGTGAGTGTTAGTGAGTGTTAGTGAGTGTTAGTGAGTGTTAGTGAGTGTTAGTGAGTGATAGTGAGTGATAGTGAGTGTTAGTGAGTACCGCTGGCGAGTGAGTGACAGGCGGCTCTGCGTGTGAGCGTCTCCGTAGGCCGTGAGGCTGAGTTCACGCCCCAGCACCAGCAGGCGAGCCCCCAGCGCCACCTGGCTGGGCGCCAGTCCCTGGCACGGGGAGCGGCGCAGGAAGAGCCTCTGGGTACGGAGCTCCAGCTGGGGGCACACGCAGAGAGAGAAACACAAACACTACTAACACCACCACTACTAACACTACTAACACTAACATTACTAACACTAACACTACTAACACCACCACTACTAACACCACCACTACTAACACCACTAACACTAACACTACTAACACCACCACTACTAACACCACCACTACTAACACCACTAACACTAACACTACTAACACCACCACTACTAACACCACTAACACTAACACCACTAACACTAACACTAATAACACTAACACAACTAACACTAACACTACTAACACTAACACTACTAACACTAATAACACTACTAACACTAACACAACTAACACTAACACTACTAACACTAACACAACTAACACTAACACTACTAACAATAACACCACCACTACTAACACTACTAACACTAATAACACTACTAACACTAACACTACTAACACTAACACTACTAACACTAACACTACTAACACTAACACTACTAACACAATCACTACTAACACTACTAACACTAACACTACTAACACTAACACTACTAACACTAACACTACTAACACAAGCACTACTAACACTAACACTACTAACACTAACACTACTAACACTAACACTACTAACACCACCACTACTAACACTAACACTACTAACACTAACACTACTAACACTAACACTACTAACACAACCACTACTAACACTACTAACACTAACACTACTAACACAACCACTACTAACACTATCACTACTAACACTAACACTACTAACACTAACATTACTAACACTACTAACACTAACACTACTAACACTAACACTACTAACACTAACACTACTAACACCACCACTACTAACACTAACACTACTAACACCACCACTACTAACACCACCACTACTAACACCACCACTACTAACACTAACACTACTAACACTAACACTACTAACACTAACATTACTAACACTACTAACACTAACACTACTAACACTAACACTACTAACACTAACACTACTAACACCAACACTACTAACACTAACACAACTAACACTAACACTACTAACACTAACACTACTAACACTAACACTACTAACACCACCACTACTAACACTAACACTACTAACACTAACACTACTAACACTAACACTACTAACACAACCACTACTAACACTACTAACACTAACACTACTAACACAACCACTACTAACACTATCACTACTAACACTAACACTACTAACACTAACATTACTAACACTACTAACACTAACACTACTAACACTAACACTACTAACACTATTAACACTACTAACACTAACACTACTAACACTAACACTACTAACACTAACACTACTAACACCACCACTACTAACACTAACACTACTAACACCACCACTACTAACACCACCACTACTAACACCACCACTACTAACACTAACACTACTAACACTAACACTACTAACACTAACATTACTAACACTACTAACACTAACACTACTAACACCACCACTACTAACACCACCACTACTAACACCACCACTACTAACACCACCACTAATAACACTACTAACACTACTAACACTAACACAACTAACACTACTAACACTAACACTACTAACACCAACACTACTAACACTACTAACACCACCACTACTAACACTAACACTACTAACACTAACACTACTAAAACTAACACTACTAACACTAACACCACCACTATTAACACTACTAACACTAACACTACTAACACTACTAACACCACCACTACTAACACCACCACTACTAACACTACTAACACTAACACTACTAACACTAACACTACTAACACTACTAACACCCCCACTACTAACACCACCACTACTAACACTACTAACACTAACACTACTAACACTAACACTACTAACACTAACACTACTAACACCACCACTACTAACACTAACACTACTAACACTAACACTACTAACACTACTAACACCACCACTACTAACACTAACACTACTAACACTAACACTACTAACACTAACATTACTAACACTACTAACACTAACACTACTAACACTACTAACACCACCACTACTAACACTAACACTACTAACACTAACACTACTAACACTAACACTACTAACACTAACACTACTAACACCACCACTACTAACACTGCTAACACTAATAACACTACTAACACTAACACTACTAACACCAACACTACTAACACCCCCACTACTAACACCCCCACTACTAACACTAACACTAATAACACTACTAACACCCCCACTACTAACACCCCCACTACTAACACTAACACTAACAACACTACTAACACTAACACTACTAACAATAACACTACTAACACTACTAACACCACCACTACTAACACTAACACTACTAACACTAACACTACTAACACTAACACTACTAACACTAACACTTCTAACACTAACACTCCTAACACTAACACTACTAACACTAACACTACTAACACTAACACTACTAACACTAACACTACTAACACCACCACTACTAACACCACCACTACTAACACCAACACTACTAACACCACCACTACTAACACTACTAACACTAACACTACTAACACTAACACTACTAACACTAACACTACTAACACTAACACTACTAACACTAACACTACTAACACTAACACTACTAACACCACCACTACTAACACCACCACTACTAACACCAACACTACTAACACTAACACTACTAACACCACCACTACTAACACTACTAACACTAACACTACTAACACTAACACTACTAACACCACCACTACTAACACTAACACTACTAACACTAACACTACTAACACTAACACTACTAACACAACCACTACTAACACCAACACTACTAACACTAACACTTCTAACACCCCCACTACTAACACTAACACTAACAACACTACTAACACTAACAACACTACTAACACTAACACTACTAACACTAACACTACTAACACTAACACTACTAACACTAACACTACTAACACCAACACTACTAACACTAACACTACTAACACTAACACTACTAACACTAACACTACTAACACTAACACTACTAACACTAACAACAATAACACTACTAACACTACTAACACTAACACTACTAACACTACTAACACCACCACTACTAACACTACTAACACTAACACTACTAACACTAACACTACTAACACCAACACTACTAACACTAACACTACTAACACTAACACTACTAACACTAACACTACTAACACTAACACCACCACTATTAACACTACTAACACCTCTAACACTAACACTACTAACACTACCACTACTAACACCACCACTACTAACACCACCACTACTAACACTAACACTACTAACACTAACACTACTAACACTACTAACACCACCACTACTAACACTACTAACACTAACACTACTAACACCAACACTATTAACACTAACACTACTAACACTAACACTACTAACACTAACACTACTAACACTAACACCACCACTATTAACACTACTAACACCTCTAACACTAACACTACTAACACTACCACTACTAACACCACCACTACTAACACCACCACTACTAACACTAACACTACTAACACTAACACTACTAACACTAACACTACTAACACTACTAACACCACCACTACTAACACCACCACTACTAACACTACTAACACTAACACTACTAACACTAACACTACTAACACTACTAACACCACCACTACTAACACTACTAACACTAACACTACTAACACTAACACTACTAACACTAACACTACTAACACTACTAACACCACCACTACTAACACTAACACTACTAACACTAACACTACTAACACTAACACTACTAACACTAACACTACTAACACTACCACTACTAACACCGCTAACACTAATAACACTACTAACACTAACACTACTAACACCAACACTACTAACACCCCCACTACTAACACCCCCACTACTAACACTAACACTAACAACACTACTAACACTAACACTACTAACACTAACACTACTAACACTACTAACACCACCACTACTAACACTAACACTACTAACACTAACACTACTAACACTAACACTACTAACACTAACACTACTAACACTACTAACACCACCACTACTAACACTAACACTACTAACACTAACACTACTAACACTAACACTACTAACACTAACACTACTAACACTACTAACACCACCACTACTAACACTGCTAACACTAATAACACTACTAACACTAACACTACTAACACCAACACTACTAACACCCCCACTACTAACACCCTCACTACTAACACTAACACTAACAACACTACTAACACTAACACTCCTAACACTAACACTACTAACACTAACACTTCTAACACTAACACTACTAACACCACCACTACTAACACTACTAACACTAACACTACTAACACTAACACTACTAACACTAACACTACTAACACTACTAACACCACCACTACTAACACTAACACTACTAACACTAACACTACTAACACTAACACTACTAACACTAACACTACTAACACCACCACTACTAACACTGCTAACACTAATAACACTACTAACACCCCCACTACTAACACCCCACTACTAACACCCCCACTACTAACACTAACAACACTACTTACACTAACACTACTAACACTAACACTACTAACACTAACACTACTAACACTAACACTACTAACACTAACACTACTAACACTAACACTTCTAACACTAACACTCCTAACACTAACACTACTAACACTAACACTACTAACACTAACACTACTAACACTAACACTACTAACACCACCACTACTAACACCACCACTACTAACACCAACACTACTAACACCACCACTACTAACACTACTAACACTAACACTACTAACACTAACACTACTAACACTAACACTACTAACACTAACACTACTAACACTAACACTACTACACTAACACTACTAACACCACCACTACTAACACCACCACTACTAACACCAACACTACTAACACTAACACTACTAACACCACCACTACTAACACTAACATTACTAACACTAACACTACTAACACCACCACTACTAACACTAACACTACTAACACTAACACTACTAACACTACTAACACAACCACTACTAACACCAACACTACTAACACTAACACTTCTAACACCCCCACTACCAACACCCCCACTACTAACACTAACACTAACAACACTACTAACACTAACACTACTAACACTAACACTACTAACACTAACACTACTAACAATAACACTACTAACACTAACACTACTAACACTAACACTACTAACACTAACACTACTAACACTAACACTACTAACACTACTAACACCACCACTACTAACACTACTAACACTAACACTACTAACACTAACACTACTAACACCACCACTACTAACACTAACACTACTAACACTAACACTACTAACACTAACACTACTAACACTAACACTACTAACACTAACACTACTAACACTAACACTACTAACATAACACTACTAACACTACTAACACCACCACTACTAACACTAACACTACTAACACCACCACTACTAACACTACTAACACTAACACTACTAACACTAACACTACTAACACTAACACTACTAACACTAACACTACTAACACTACTAACACCACCACTACTAACACCACCACTACTAACACTAACACTACTAACACCACCACTACTAACACTAACACTACTAAACACCCCCACTACTACACCACCACTACTAACACTAACACTACTACACCACCACTACTAACACTAACACTACTAACACTAACACTACTAACACTAACACTACTAACACTAACATTACTAACACTAACACTACTAACACTAACACTACTAACACTACTAACACCACCACTACTAACACCACCACTACTAACACTAACACTACTAACACTAACACTACAACACTAACACTACTAACACTAACACTACTAACACCACCCTACTAACACCACCACTACTAACACTAACAATACTAACACAACACTACTAACACTAACACCACTAACACTACTAACACTAACACTACTAACACCACTAACACCACCACTACTAACACCACCACTACTAACACTACTAACACCACCACTACTAACACTACTAACACCACCACTACTAACACCACCACTACTAACACCAACACTACTAACACTAACACTACTAACACCACCACTACTAACACTACTAACACTAACACTACTAACACCACCACTACTAACACTACTAACACTAACACTACTAACACAACCACTACTAACACCAACACTACTAACACTACTAACACTAACACTTCTAACACCCCCACTACTAACACTAACAACACTACTAACACTAAACTACTAACACTAACACTACTAACACTAACACTACTAAACTACTAACACTAACACTACTAACACTAACACTACTAACACTACTAACACCACCACTACTAACACCACCACTACTAACACTACTAACACTAACACTACTAACACCACCACTACTAACACTACTAACACTAACACTACTAACACTAACACTACTAACACCACCACTACTAACACTACTAACACTAACACTACTAACACTAACACTACTAACACCACCACTACTAACACTAACACTACTAACACTAACACTACTAACACAACCACTACTAACACCAACACTACTAACACTAACACTTCTAACACCCCCACTACTAACACCCCCACTACTAACACTAACACTAACAACACTACTAACACTAACACTACTAACACTAACACTACTAACACTAACACTACTAACACTAACACTACTAACACTACTAACACTAACACTACTAACACTAACACTACTAACACTAACACTACTAACACTAACACTACTAACACTACTAACACCACCACTACTAACACTACTAACACTAACACTACTAACACTAACACTACTAACACTACTAACACCACCACTACTAACACTAACACTACTAACACTAACACTACTAACACTAACACTACTAACACTAACACTACTAACACTAACACTACTAACACTAACACTACTAACACTAACACTACTAACACTACTAACACCACCACTACTAACACTAACACTACTAACACTACTAACACCACCACTACTAACACTACTAACACTAACACTACTAACACTAACACTACTAACACTAACACTACTAACACTAACACTACTAACACTACTAACACCACCACTACTAACACCACCACTACTAACACTAACACTACTAACACCACCACTACTAACACTAACACTACTAACACCCCCACTACTAACACCACCACTACTAACACTAACACTACTAACACCACCACTACTAACACTAACACTACTAACACTAACACTACTAACACTAACACTACTAATACTAACATTACTAACACTAACACTACTAACACTAACACTACTAACACTAACACTACTAACACTACTAACACCACCACTACTAACACCACCACTACTAACACTAACACTACTAACACTAACACTACTAACACTAACACTACTAACACTAACACTACTAACACCACCACTACTAACACCACCACTACTAACACTAACAATACAAACACTAACACTACTAACACTAACACCACTAACACTACTAACACTAACACTACTAACACTACTAACACCACCACTACTAACACCACCACTACTAACACTACTAACACCACCACTACTAACACTAACACTACTAACACCACCACTACTAACACCACCACTACTAACACCAACACTACTAACACTAACACTACTAACACCACCACTACTAACACTACTAACACTAACACTACTAACACCACCACTACTAACACTAACACTACTAACACTAACACTACTAACACAACCACTACTAACACCAACACTACTAACACTACTAACACTAACACTTCTAACACCCCCACTACTAACACCCCCACTACTAACACTAACAACACTACTAACACTAACACTACTAACACTAACACTACTAACACTAACACTACTAACACTAACACTACTAACACTAACACTACTAACACTAACACTACTAACACTACTAACACCACCACTACTAACACACCACTACTAACACTACTAACACTAACACTACTAACACTAACACTACTAACACTAACACTACTAACACTACTAACACCACCACTACTAACACTAACACTACTAACACTAACACTACTAACACTAACACTACTAACACTAACACTCCTAACACTAACACTACTAACACCACCACTACTAACACTAACACTACTAACACCACCACTACTAACACTACTAACACTAACACTACTAACACTAACACTACTAACACTACTAACACCACCACTACTAACACCACCACTACTAACACTAACACTACTAACACCACCACTACTAACACTAACACTACTAACACCCCCACTACTAACACCACCACTACTAACACTAACACTACTAACACCACCACTACTAACACTAACACTACTAACACTAACACTACTAACACTAACACTACTAATACTAACACTACTAATACTAACATTACTAAAACTAACACTACTAACACTAACACTACTAACACTACTAACACCACCACTACTAACACCACCACTACTAACACTAACACTACTAACACTAACACTACTAACACTAACACTACTAACACTAACACTACTAACACCACCACTACTAACACCACCACTACTAACACTAACACTACTAACACTAACACTACTAACACTAACACTACTAACACTACTAACACCAACACTACTAACACTAACACTACAAACACTAACACTACTAACACTACTAACACCACCACTACTAACACCACCACTACTAACACTACTAACACCACCACTACTAACACTAACACTACTAACACTAACACTACTAACACTAACACTACTAACACTATTAACACTACTAACACCACCACTACTAACACCACCACTACTAACACTACTAACACTAACACTACTAACACTAACACTACTAACACTAGCACTACTAACACCACCACTACTAACACTGCTAACACTAATAACACTACTAACACCCCCACTACTAACACCCCCACTACTAACACTACTAACACTAACACTACTAACACTAACACTACTAACACAACCACTACTAACACCAACACTACTAACACTACTAACACTAACACTTCTAACACCCCCACTACTAACACCCCCACTACTAACACTAACAACACTACTAACACTAACACTACTAACACTAACACTACTAACACTAACACTACTAACACTAACACTACTAACACTAACACTACTAACACTACTAACACCACCACTACTAACACCACCACTACTAACACTACTAACACTAACACTACTAACACTAACACTACTAACACTAACACTACTAACACTACTAACACCACCACTACTAACACTAACACTACTAACACTAACACTACTAACACTAACACTACTAACACTAACACTCCTAACACTAACACTACTAACACCACCACTACTAACACTAACACTACTAACACCACCACTACTAACACTACTAACACTAACACTACTAACACTAACACTACTAACACTACTAACACCACCACTACTAACACCACCACTACTAACACTAACACTACTAACACCACCACTACTAACACTAACACTACTAACACCCCCACTACTAACACCACCACTACTAACACTAACACTACTAACACCACCACTACTAACACTAACACTACTAACACTAACACTACTAACACTAACACTACTAATACTAACACTACTAATACTAACATTACTAAAACTAACACTACTAACACTAACACTACTAACACTACTAACACCACCACTACTAACACCACCACTACTAACACTAACACTACTAACACTAACACTACTAACACTAACACTACTAACACTAACACTACTAACACCACCACTACTAACACCACCACTACTAACACTAACACTACTAACACTAACACTACTAACACTAACACTACTAACACTACTAACACCAACACTACTAACACTAACACTACAAACACTAACACTACTAACACTACTAACACCACCACTACTAACACCACCACTACTAACACTACTAACACCACCACTACTAACACTAACACTACTAACACTAACACTACTAACACTAACACTACTAACACTATTAACACTACTAACACCACCACTACTAACACCACCACTACTAACACTACTAACACTAACACTACTAACACTAACACTACTAACACTAGCACTACTAACACCACCACTACTAACACTGCTAACACTAATAACACTACTAACACCCCCACTACTAACACCCCCACTACTAACACTAACACTAACAACACTACTAACACCCCCACTACTAACACCCCCACTACTAACACTAACAACACTACTACACTAACAATACTAACACTAACACTACTAACACTAACACTACTAACACTAACACTACTAACACTAACACTACTAACACTTCTAACACTAACACTCCTAACACTAACACTACTAACACTAACACTACTAACACTAACACTACTAACACTAACACTACTAACACTAACACTACTAACACCACCACTACTAACACCACCACTACTAACACCAACACTACTAACACCACCACTACTAACACTACTAACACTAACACTACTAACACTAACACTACTAACACTAACACTACTAACACTAACACTACTAACACTAACACTACTAACACTAACACTACTAACACCACCACTACTACACACCACCACTACTAACACCAACACTACTAACACTAACACTACTAACACCACCACTACTAACACTAACACTACTAACACTAACACTACTAACACTAACACTACTAACACTAACACTACTAATACTAACATTACTAAAACTAACACTACTAACACTAACACTACTAACACTACTAACACCACCACTACTAACACCACCACTACTAACACTAACACTACTAACACTAACACTACTAACACTAACACTACTAACACTAACACTACTAACACCACCACTACTAACACCACCACTACTAACACTAACACTACTAACACTAACACTACTAACACTAACACTACTAACACTACTAACACTAACACTACTAACACTACTAACACCAACACTACTAACACTAACACTACAAACACTAACACTACTAACACTACTAACACCACCACTACTAACACCACCACTACTAACACTACTAACACCACCACTACTAACACTAACACTACTAACACTAACACTACTAACACTAACACTACTAACACTATTAACACTACTAACACCACCACTACTAACACCACCACTACTAACACTACTAACACTAACACTACTAACACTAACACTACTAACACTAACACTACTAACACCACCACTACTAACACTGCTAACACTAATAACACTACTAACACCCCCACTACTAACACCCCCACTACTAACACTAACACTAACAACACTACTAACACCCCCACTACTAACACCCCCACTACTAACACTAACAACACTACTAACACTAACACTACTAACACTAACACTACTAACACTAACACTACTAACACTAACACTACTAACACTAACACTACTAACACTTCTAACACTAACACTCCTAACACTAACACTACTAACACTAACACTACTAACACTAACACTACTAACACTAACACTACTAACACCACCACTACTAACACCACCACTACTAACACCAACACTACTAACACTAACACTACTAACACCACCACTACTAACACTACTAACACTAACACTACTAACACTAACACTACTAACACCACCACTACTAACACTAACACTACTAACACTAACACTACTAACACTACTAACACAACCACTACTAACGCCAACACTACTAACACTACTAACACTAACACTTCTAACACCCCCACTACTAACACCCCCACTACTAACACTAACAACACTACTAACACTAACATTACTAACACTAACACTACTAACACTAACACTACTAACACTAACACTACTAACACTAACACTACTAACACTAACACTACTAACACTAACACTACTAACACTAACACTACTAACACTAATACTACTAACACTACTAACACCACCACTACTAACACTACTAACACTAACACTACTAACACTAACACTACTAACACTAACACTACTAACACCACCACTACTAACACTACTAACACTAACACTACTAACACTAACACTACTAACACTAACACTACTAACACTAACACTACTAACACTAACACTACTAACACTACTAACACCACCACTACTAACACCACCACTACTACACTAATACTACTAACACCACCACTACTAACACTAACACTACTAACACCCCCACTACTAACACCACCACTACTAACACTAACACTACTAACACCACCACTACTAACACTAACACTACTAACACTAACACTACTAACACTAACACTACTAATACTAACATTACTAACACTAACACTACTAACACTAACACTACTAACACTAACACTACTAACACTACTAACACCACCACTACTAACACCACCACTACTAACACTAACACTACTAACACTAACACTACTAACACTAACACTACTAACACTAACACTACTAACACCACCACTACTAACACCACCACTACTAACACTAACACTACTAACACTAACACTACTAACACTAACACCACTAACACTACTAACACTAACACTACTAACCCTACTAACACCACCACTACTAACACCACCACTACTAACACTACTAACACCACCACTACTAACACTAACACTACTAACACCACCACTACTAACACCACCACTACTAACACAACACTACTAACACTAACACTACTAACACCACCACTACTAACACTACTAACACTAACACTACTAACACTAACACTACTAACACCACCACTACTAACACTAACACTACTAACACTAACACTACTAACACTAACACTACTAACACAACCACTACTAACACCAACACTACTAACACTACTAACACTAACACTTCTAACACCCCCACTACTAACACCCCCACTACTAACACTAACAACACTACTAACACTAACACTACTAACACTAACACTACTAACACTAACACTACTAACACTAACACTACTAACACTAACCACTACTAACACTAACACTACTAACACTACTACCACCACTACTAACACCACCACTACTAACACTACTAACACTAACACTACTAACACTAACACTACTAACACTACTAACACCACCACTACTAACACTAACACTACTAACACTAACACTACTAACACTAACACTACTAACACTAACACTACTAACACTAACACTCCTAACACTAACACTACTAACACCACCACTACTAACACTAACACTACTAACACCACCACTACTAACACTACTAACACTAACACTACTAACACTAACACTACTAACACTAACACTACTAACACCACCACTACTAACACCACCACTACTAACACTAACACTACTAACACCACCACTACTAACACTAACACTACTAACACCCCACTACTAACACCACCACTACTAACACTAACACTACTAACACTAACACTACTAACACTAACACTACTAACACTAACACTACTAACACCACCACTACTAACACTAACACTACTAACACTAACACTACTAACACTAACACTACTAACACTACTAACACCACCACTACTAACACCACCACTACTAACACTACTAACACCACCACTACTAACACTAACACTACTAACACTAACACTACTAACACTAACACTACTAACACTACTAACACCACCACTACTAACACCACCACTACTAACACTACTAACACCACCACTACTAACACTAACACTACTAACACTAACACTACTAACACTAACACTACTAACACTATTAACACTACTAACACCACCACTACTAACACCACCACTACTAACACTACTAACACTAACACTTACTAACACTAACACTAGTAACACTAACACTACTAACAACACCACTACTAACACCCCCGCTACTAACACCCCCGCTACTAACACCCTCGCGACTAACACCCCCGCTACTAACACCCCCGCTACTAACACCCCCGCTACTAACACCCTCGTGACTAACACTGATAATAACACCCCCACAACTAACACTGACACTGCTACTAACACTGCTACTAACACACCCGCTACTAACACCCCCACTAATAACACCCCCGCTACTAACACCCCCGCTACTAACACCCCCACTACTAACACCCCCGCTACTAACACCCCCACTACTAACACCCCCACTACTAACACCCCCGCTACTAACACCCCCACTACTAACACCCCCGCTACTAACACCCCCACTACTAACAGGGGTGAGGGGTCTAGGGTGAGGGGTCTAGGGGTGAGGGGTGAGGGGTCTAGGAGTGAGGGGTGAGGGGTCTAGGGGTGAGGGGTCTAGGGGTGAGGGGTCTAGGAGTGAGGGGTGAGGGGTCTAGGGGTGAGGGGTCTAGGGGTGAGGGGTCTAGGAGTGAGGGGTGAGGGGGCTAGGGGTGAGGGGTCTAGGGGTCTAGGGGTGAGGGGTGAGGGGTCTAGGGGTGAGGGGTGAGGGGTCTAGGGTGAGGGGTCTAGGGGTCTAGGGGTGAGGGGTGAGGGGTAAGGGGTGAGGGGTGAGGGGTCTAGGGATGAGGGGTCTAGGGGTGAGGGATCTAGGGGTGAGGGATCTAGGGGTGAGGGGTCTAGGGGTGAGGGGTCTAGGGGTGAGGGGTGAGGGGTGAGGGGGTGAGGGTCTAGGGGTGAGGGGTCTAGGGGTGAGGGGTGAGGGTCTAGGGTGAGGGGTCCTAGGGTGAGGGGTCTAGGGGTGAGGGGTCTAGGGGTGAGGGGTGAGGGGTCTAGGGGTCTAGGGGTGAGGGGTGAGGGGTGAGGGGTCTAGGGGTGAGGGGTGAGGGGTGAGGGGTCTAGGGGTGAGGGGTCTAGGGGTCTAGGGGTGAGGGGTGAGGGGTAAGGGGTGAGGGGTGAGGGGTCTAGGGGTGAGGGGTGAGGGGTGAGGGGTGAGGGGTCTAGGGTGAGGGGTCTAGGGGTGAGGGGTCTAGGGGTGAGGGGTGAGGGGTCTAGGGGTGAGGGGTCTAGGGGTGAGGGGTCTAGGGGTGAGGGGTAAGGGGTGAGGGGTGAGGGGTCTAGGGGTGAGGGGTGAGGGGTGAGGGGTCTAGGGGTGAGGGGTCTAGGGTGAGGGGTGAGGGGTCTAGGGGTGAGGGGTCTAGGGGTGAGGGGTCTAGGGGTGAGGGGTCTAGGGTGAGGGGTGAGGGGTCTAGGGTGAGGGGTCTAGGGTGAGGGGTAAGGGGTGAGGGGTGAGGGGTCTAGGGGTGAGGGGTGAGGGGTCTAGGGTGAGGGGTGAGGGGTCTAGGGGGTGAGGGGTCTAGGGGTGAGGGGTCTAGGGTGAGGGGTGAGGGGTCTAGGGTGAGGGGTCTAGGGTGAGGGGTAAGGGGTGAGGGGTGAGGGGTCTAGGGGTGAGGGGTGAGGGGTCCGCACCATCTCCACACTGCGGTCGTGGGGGAAGTAGCGAAGGGAGAATTTCCGAGTGATGCCTGCCAGGGGGTCCAGCCACTCGGCCATGAAACACCACCGCTCATCGCTAGGCAGCTGCTGCTGCTGCTGCCTCGTACCCTAGAGACACAGGTGGACAGAGCCACGGAGACACGGGGACACGGGGTCAGAGACACGGGGACACGGGGTCAGAGACACGGAGACACAGAGACACGGGGTCAGAGACACGGGGACACGGGGTCAGAGACACGGAGACACGGAGACACGGGGTCAGAGACACGGGGACACGGGGTCAGAGACACGGAGACACGGGGACACGGGGACACGGGGTTAGAGACACGGGGACACGGGGTCAGAGACACCTGGTCAGAGACACGGAGATACAGGTGGACAGAGACACGGAGACACGGGGTCAGAGACACAGAGACACGGGGACACGGGGTCAGAGACACGGCGTCAGAGACACGGGGTCAGAGACACGGAGACACAGGTGGACAGAGACACGGAGACACGGAGACACGGGGTCAGAGACACAGAGACACGGGGACACGGGGTCAGAGACAAGGGGACACGGGGTCAGAGACACGGGGACATGGGGTCAGAGACACAGGGACACGGGGTCAGAGACACGTAGACACGGGGAGACGGGGTAGAGACACGGGGACACGGGGACACGGGGTCAGAGACACGGGGACACGGGGTCAGAGACACGGGGTCAGAGACACGGGGACATGGGGACATGGGGTCAGAGACACGTGATCAGAGACACGGGGTCAGAGACACGGGGACACGGGGTCAGAGACACGGGGTCAGAGACACGGGGACACGGGGAGACAGGGGTAGAGACAGAGACAGCGACCGCCTCGCTATCAAAGCCGACTACACACACAGCACTACACTCACTACACACACAGCACTCACTACAGACACACTACACACACACTACACACACACTACACATATAGCACACACAGTACACACTACACACAGCACACACACTACACACACTGCACACACAGCACACACTACACACACTACACACACAGTACACACTACACACACAGCACACACTACACACACAGTACACCCTACACACACAGCACACACTACACACACAGTACACACTACACACACAGCACACACTACACATACAGTACACACTACACACACAGTACACACTACATACACAGTACACACTACACACACAGCACACACTACACATACAGTACACACTACACACACAGCACACACTACACACACAGTACACACTACACACACAGCACACACTACACACACTACACACACAGTACACACTACACACACAGCACACACTACACACACAGTACACACTACACACACAGCACACACAGTACACACAGCACACCCTACACACACTACACACACAGTACACACTACACACACAGCACACACTACACATACAGTACACACTACACACACAGTACACACTACACACACAGCACACACTACACACACAGCACACACTACACACACTACACACACAGTACACACTACACACACAGCACACACTACACACACAGTACACACTACACACACAGCACACACTACACAGACAGTACACACTACACACAGTACACACTACACACACAGTACACACTGCACACAGCACACACTACACACACTACACACACAGTACACACTACACACACAGTACACACTACACACACAGTACACACTACACACACAGCACACACTACACTCACTACACACACTACACACACAGTACACACTACACACACAGCACACACTACACACACAGTACACACTACACACACAGTACACACTACACACACAGCACACACTACACACACAGTACACACTGCACACAGTACACACTACACACACTACACACAATACACACACAGGACACACTACACACACAATACACACACAGTACACACTACACACACAGTACACACTACACACAGTACACACTACACACACAGCACACACTACACACACAGTACACACTACACACACAGCACACACTACACACTACACACACACTACACACACAGTACACACTACACACACAGCACTCACTACACACACTACACACACAGTACTCACTACACACACAGCACTCACTACACACACAGTACACACTACACACACAGCACACACTACACACTACACACACACTACACACACAGTACACACTACACACACAGCACTCACTACACACACTACACACACAGTACTCACTACACACACAGCACTCACTACACACACAGTACACACTACACACACAGCACTCACTACACACACTACACACACAGTACTCACTACACACACAGTACACACTACACACAGCACTCACTACACACAGCACTCACTACACACACAGTACTCACTACACACACACTACACACACTACACACACAGCACTCACTACAAACACAGCACACACTACACACACAGTACACACTACACACACAGCACACACTACACACACAGCACTCACTACAGACACATAGTACACACACAGCACACACTACACACAGCACACACTACACACACAGCACACACAGTACACACTCACTACACACACAGCACACACTACACACAGCACACACTACACACACAGCACACACTACACACACTACACACACAGTACACACTACACACACAGCACACACTACACATACAGTACACACTACACACAGCACACACTACACACACAGTACACACTACACACAGTACACACTACACACACACTACACACACAGCACACACTACACACACTACACACACACTACACACACACTACACACAATACACACACAGTACACACTACACACAGTACACACTACACACACAGCACTCACTACACACACAGTACACACACAGTACACACTACACACACAGTACACACTACACACACAGCACACACTACACACACAGTACACACTACACACACAGTACACACTACACACACAGCACACACTACACACTACACACACACTACACACACAGTACACACTACACACACAGCACACACTACACACACACAGCACACACTACACACACAGCACACACTACACACACTACACACACAGTACTCACTACACACACAGTACACACTAGACACACTACACACACAGTACTCACTACACACACAGTACACACTACACATACAGTACACACAGCACACACTACACACACAGTACACACTACACACACTACACACACAGTACTCACTACACACACAGTACACACTACACATACAGTACACACTACACACACTACACACTACACACACAGTACACACTACACACACTACACACACAGCACACACTACACACAGCACACACTACACACACTACACACAGTACACACTACACACACAGTACACACTACACACACAGTACACACACACTACACACACAGTACACACTACACACACAGTACACACTACACACACAGCACTCACTACGCACACAGCACACACTACACACACACTACACACACAGTACACTACACACACACTACACACACAGTACACACTACACTCACTACACACACTACACACACACTAAACACACTACACATACAGTACACACTACACACAGCACACACTACACACACAGTACACACTACACACAGTACACACTACACACACACTACACACACTACACACACAGCACACACTACACACACAGCACACACTACACACAGCACACACTACACACACAGTACACACTACACTCACTACACACACTACACACACTAAACACACTACACACACAGCACACACTACACACAGCACACACTACACACACAGTACACACACACTACACACTCTACACACACAGCACACACTACACACTACACACACAGTACACACACTACACACAGCACACACTACACACAGCACACACTACACACACAGCACACACTACACACAGTACACACTACACACACAGCACACACTACACACACAGTACTCACTACACACATAGCACACACACCAAACAAAACACAGCACACACAACACACACAGCACACACACAGCACACACTACACACAGCACACACAACACACACACCAAACACAACACACACAGCACACACACAACACAGTACACAGCACACACACAGCAAACACAACACACACAACACAAACAACACACACAGCACACACAACACATACACAGCACACACAACACACACAGCACACACAGCACACACAACAGACACAACACACACAGCACACACAACACACACAGCACACACAACACATACACAGCACACACACAGCACACACAACACATACACAGCACACACAACAGACACAGCACACACACAACAGACACAACACACACAACAGACACAGCACACACACAACACACACAACAGACACAGCACACACCACACACACACAGCACACACAACATACACAGCACACATAACACACACACAACACACACAACAGACAGCACACACACAGCACAAACACCAGACACAACACACACAACACACACAGCACACACACAGCACACACAACACACACACAACACACACACAGCACACACAACACACACACAGCACACACAACACACACATAGCACACACAACAGACACAGCACACACACAGCATAAACACAAGACACAGCACACACAACACATACACAGCACACACAACAGACACAGCACACACACAGCACAAACACCAGACACAGCACACACAACACACACACAGCACACACAACAGACACAGCACACACAACACACACAACAGACACAGCACACACAACACACACAACAGACACAGCACACACACACAGCACACACACAACAGACACAGCACACACACAGCACAAACACCAGACAGCACACACAACACAAACAACACACACACAGCACACACAACACACACAACAGACAGCACACACACAACACACACAACAGACACAGCACACACACAGCACAAACACCAGACACAGCACACACACAACACACAACAGACACAGCACACACAACACACACACAACACACACAGCACACACACAGCACACACAACAGACACAGCACACACAACACACACACAGCACACACAACACACACACAGCACACACAACAGACACAGCACACACAACAGACACAGCACACACACAGCACAAACACCAGACACAGCACACACAACACACACACAGCACACACAACAGACACAGCACACACAACACACACAACAGACACAGCACACACACAGCACACACAACACACACACAACACACACAACAGACACAGCACACACAACACACACAACAGACACAGCACACACACAGCACACACAGTACACACACAACACACACACAACAGACACAGCACACACACAGCACAAACACCAGACACAGCACACACAACACAAACAACACACACACAGCACACACAACACACACAACAGACACAGCACACACACAGTACAAACACCAGACAGAGCACACACACAACACACACACACAACAGACACAACACAAACACCAGACACAGCACACACAACACACACACAACAGACACAGCACACACAGCACACACAACACACAAACACCGGACACAGCACACACAACACACACAACAGACACAGCACACACAACACATACACAGCACACACAACAGACACAACACACACAACACACACACAACAGACACAGCACACACAACACACACACAACAGACACAGCACACACAACACACAAACACCGGACACAGCACACACAACACACACAACAGACACAGCACACACACAACAGACACAGCACACACACAACACACACACAACAGACAGCACACACACAACACACACACAACAGACACAGCACAGCACACACATACCACACACACAACACAAACAACAGACACAGCACACACAACACACACACAGCACACACAACAGACACAGCACAGACACAGCACACACAACAGACACAACACACACACAACAAACACAAAAGACACAGCACACACACAGCACAAACACCAGACACAGCACACACAGCACACACACAGCACAAACAACAGACACAACACACACAACACACACACAACACACACAACAGACACAGCACACACAACACACACAACAGACACAGCACACACACACAGCACACACACAACACACACACAACAGACACAGCACACACACAGCACAAACACCAGACACAGCACACACAACACACACACAACAGACACAGCACACACACAACACACACACAACACACACACACAACAGACAGCACACACACAACACACCAACACCAGACACAGCACACGGAATAAGCCACTTGCGCACGGCCGCCTTTGTCTTTCTAGACAGGGAGGCTCGTGGGGGGAGGGGGACCCTCACCATTCCTCACCACTCTCAAAAGCCTCACCATTCCTCACCACCCTCACCAACACCTTCACCACCCTCACCAACACCTTCACCACCCTCCTCACCACCCTCACCAACACCGTCACCACCCTCACCATCCCTCACCACCCTCACCAACACCTTCACCACCCTCACCACCACCCTCACCAACACCTTCACCATCCCTCACCACCTTCACCACCCTCCTCACCACCCTCACCACCCTCCTCACCATCCCTCACCATTCCTCACCACCCTCACCAACACCTTCACCACCCTCACCAACACCTTCACCACCCTCCTCACCATCCCTCACCAACACCCTCACCACCCTCACCATCCCTCACCACCCTCACCAACACCTTCACCACCCTCACCAACACCTTCACCACCCTCACCAACACCCTCACCACCCTCCTCACCACCCTCACCACCCTCACCAACACCTTCACCACCCTCACCACCCTCACCACCCTCACCATCCCTCACCACCCTCACCAACACCTTCACCACCCTCACCAACACCCTCACCAACACCTTCACCATCCCTCACCACCCTCACCAACACCTTCACCATCCCTCACCACCCTCCTCACCACCCTCACCAACACCCTCACCAACACCTTCACCACCCTCACCAACACCCTCACCAACACCTTCACCACCCTCACCAACACCCTCACCATCCCTCACCAACACCCTCACCATCCCTCACCACCCTCACCAACACCTTCACCATCCCTCACCACCCTCCTCACCACCCTCACCAACACCCTCACCATCCCTCACCACCCTCACCACCCTCACCATCCCTCACCACCCTCACCACCACCTTCACCACCCTCACCAACACCTTCACCATCCCTCACCACCCTCACCAACACCTTCACCATCCCTCACCACCCTCACCACCACCTTCACCACCCTCCTCACCATCCCTCACCCTCCTCACCATCCCTCACCACCTTCACCACCCTCCTCACCACCCTCACCATTCCTCACCACCCTCACCACCACCCTCACCAACACCTTCACCACCCTCACCAACACCTTCACCACCCTCCTCACCATCCCTCACCAACACCTTCACCACCCTCACCATCCCTCACCACCCTCACCAACACCTTCACCACCCTCCTCACCATCCCTCACCACCCTCCTCACCACCCTCACCAACACCCTCACCATCCCTCACCACCCTCACCACCCTCACCATCCCTCACCACCCTCACCAACACCTTCACCACCCTCACCATCCCTCACCACCCTCACCAACACCTTCACCAGCTTCACCATCCCTCACCACCCTCACCAACACCTTCACCACCCTCACCAACACCTTCACCATCCCTCACCACCCTCACCAACACCTTCACCACCCTCACCACCCTCACCACCCTCACCAACACCTTCACCACCCTCCTCACCACCTTCACCATCCCTCACCACCCTCACCAACACCTTCACCACCCTCACCACCCTCACCACCCTCACCAACACCTTCACCACCCTCCTCACCACCTTCACCATCCCTCACCACCCTCACCAACACCTTCACCATCCCTCACCACCCTCACCACCACCTTCACCACCCTCCTCACCATCCCTCACCCTCCTCACCATCCCTCACCACCTTCACCACCCTCCTCACCACCCTCACCAACACCTGCACCACCCTCACCATCCCTCACCACCCTCACCATCCCTCACCACCCTCACCATCCCTCACCACCCTCACCACCACCCTCACCACCCTCACCATCCCTCACCAACACCTTCACCACCCTCCTCACCACCCTCACCACCCTCACCACCACCTTCACCACCCTCCTCACCATTGCTCGCTCCGCTCCGGTTGCCAGGACGACGCCGACGCTCCGCGCCGCTCACCAACCGCGCGGGGAGGGAGCGAGCAGAGCCAGCGTCGCCATCTTGGTAAGGGGAAGGGGTGGGGGGCGTGGTAAGGAAAGGGGTGGGGGGAGGGGTGGGGGGGAAAGGGGTGGGGTGGGGGGAGGGGTGGGGGGGAGTGGTAAGGGAAGGGGTGGGGGGAGGGGTGGGGGAAGGGGCGGGGTGGGGGGAGGGGTGGGGGGAGTGGTAAGGGAAGGGGTGGGGGGAGGGGTGGGAAGGGGTGGGGGGAAGGGGTGGGGGGAAGAGGTGGGGGGAGTGGTAAGGGAAGGGGTGGGGTGGGGGGAGGGGTGGGGTGGGGGGAGGGGTGGGGGGAGGGGTGGGGGGAGTGGTAAGGGAAGGGGTGGGGGGAGGGGTGGGAAGGGGTGGGGGGAAGGGGTGGGGGGAAGAGGTGGGGGGAGTGGTAAGGGAAGGGGTGGGGTGGGGGGAGGGGTGGGGTGGGGGGAGGGGTGGGGGGAGGGGTGGGGGGAGTGGTAAGGGAAGGGGTGGGGTGGTGAGGGGGAAGGGGTGGGGGGGGAAGGGGTGGGGGGAGATTGCTTCGTGGGGTTCATAGTCACATGTATTTGGTAGAGCCCTGTGAGCCATTCATCTTAAAGTGACTTTGTGTGATTGTGCAAACAGAAAATCCAGGAAAAAACATCAAAATATTCCTGAAATAGCACCGTACCGTACACCACCAACACTGTGTGCAAAAATCCCAGTGGGATGCCAGTCAAACAACAACAACAACAACTTTCGATTTAAAGCTTTCGTGACTGCAATGATTAATCTTCTTTGGTTATTTCGGTAAAGTCACGTAGAATGAGAATAAAATAATAAATTGACAAAATAAAATAACACAATAATATTCTCACGACGTTTCGGCCACAACACAAGCGGCCTTCATCAGGTGAAGGGACGAGACTGTCTGGAGGACAGCGCTGGAGTGAAAAAAGCCACGCTCAGATCACGACCTTTAAGCTGTGTGAGAAGAAACAAAGCGCCTTGACAAAGGAATTAGCATAGAATTTAGCATTGAAATAGCTGAGTGATTAGCTTGTGACTGGTCACAGAAATAGCTATGTTAAAGTCAAAGCATACACATCCACAGAGGCACCCCTTCACAAAGGAATTAGCATAGAATTTAGCATTGAAATAGCTGAGCGGTTAGCTTGTGACTGGTCACAGAAATGGCTATGTTAAAGTCAAAGCATACACATCCACAGAGGCACCCCTTCACAAAGGAATTAGCATAGAATTTAGCATTGAAATAGCTGGAGTGATTAGCTTGTGACTGGTCACAGAAATGGCTATGTTATAGTCAAAGCATACACATCTACAGAGGCACCTAGTGCAAATCAAACAGGAGAATTTAGCATTGAAATAACTGAGTGATTAGCTTGTGACTGGTCACAGAAATGGCTATGTTAAAGTCAAAGTCTACACATCTGAGCTATTAACAGTAACTGGGTATACACTACACTATATAATGAATACTATATAGTAAACCAATAAAAAACTGAAATATAAATTACCTCAATGTTATCAATAAACTCTATATATTCTCCAATCAGCTAAGCTACCAACAATAAGTCGTTATATATCACAATGCTATATGGCGAAAATATGGGTGGATTCTTACCCTCAACTTTAGCACCACGGATAGCTACGAGCCCCGTTCAGACGGACGAGTTCATCCATGGTCGGAACAGAGGAGGGGGAGAGAGACAGCTGCGAGGCGCTGTTATACTCCATGTTGTACACCATACCATTAACCGTGGTGTGAGAGGTATTAAGAGTCAATGCCGGCGAAAGAGCTGCGGTCTGAAGGTCATCGTAAAATACAATTAAGAACGGAAATGGTTTAAAACATCTTTCCAATGGTTACTAAGCCAGAATCCATCTTCTCGGTTGAAATTGTCTCTGTGCTTGTATATGTGAATGGCCTCATGAACGAATCTCTCATGGTAGCCGGTTGGTTTGCAAAGAACCTCCGTCTTGGAGAAGTCAATGTCATGTGAGCCCACTGAATTATAACAGTGATCTGCCACAGCAGAGGAGTTCGTTCTACCGTGTTTCAAGTCTGCTTTATGTTCGCGGATGCGGTCCGAGATATGTCGTTTGGTTTCTCCAATGTAGCTGCTACTACAGAGGCACTTTAGTTTGTAAACGCCCGGGTACTGTATGTCTGGAACAGTATCTTTTACAGATGGAACTAGATCACGGATTTTATGTACTGTGTTGAATCGGACCTGGATCTTGTGTTTATTCAGGATTTTGGAGATCTTTTTAGTGACCCCTGCAATGTAGGGTAAGGTGATGGTTTTGAGTGGCTCCACAAGAGGATCCTTCTTCATGACTGGAGTGATGGCTTTGCGGATTGTGTAGTCGGAGTAACCATTAGCCCTGAGAGCCTGGTGTACGTGCTTGAGTTCACTGGTAATGTGTTCCTGGTCGGAAATGCATTGGGCTCTATGGTATAGAGTCTTGATGAGGGAGTTCTTCTGGGATGGATGGTGGTGGGAATCCGGTTTCAAGTAAGCATCTGTATGGGTAGCTTTCCTGTAGACAGAGTGGCTCATTGAACCATCATGTCTCCTTTTAATTAAGACATCCAAAAATGGTAGTTTGCCATCTTTTTCGACCTCCATGGTAAATCTGATGGCTGGGTGTATGGAATTGATGTGGTCGCGGAATTGGTCTAGAGCAGGCTGGCCATGTGGCCAGATGACAAAAGTGTCATCCACGCACCTCTTCCATAAGGTCGGGCGTAGAGTGGCAGTCTGGATGGCGTCAGTTTCAAATTTCTTCATGAATACGTTTGCTACAACCGGAGATAGGGGGGAGCCCATTGGGGTGCCCTCAGTTTGTTTGTAGAAAGTTCCATTCCAGGTGAAGTATGTGTTGGTTAAGCAATGTCTCACCAGGGGGGGTACATCAGTGTGCAGTCCTTGATGAACCAGGTCTTCAATGATAGCGATGGTGTCAGGTACCGGGACTTTGATGAACAAGGACACCACATCAAAACTGACAAGCAGGTCGTCTGGGGATAGGGAAATGCCTTTGATTGTCGATACCAGGTGAGTAGAATTTAGTACCGCAGAGGTGGTTTTCCAGTGAAAGCTCGCAGTATATCAGCAAGAAAACGTGCCAGTTTATAGGTGGGGGAGTTGATAGTAGAGACGATAGGACGAAGGGGTGTATCTTCTTTGTGTATCTTTGGGAGGCCATATAATCTTAGTGGTCTGGCAGCAGGTTTCTCTGTAAGCCATCTGCCTACCACGAGAGATTCGTTCATGAGGCTATCCACATATACAAGCACAGAGACAATTTCAACCGAGAAGATCGATTCTGGCTTAGCAATCATTGGAAGGATTTTATTAACCATTTCAGGTCTTGATTGATTGTTCACGCTTACGGTGGCTTCCAGACAGCATACATTAATTTTTCGTCTCCCCCCTCCTCTTTTCAGAACATAGATGGACTCGTCCTTCTAAATAAACTGCCAAATCGCTGCACGTGGCGCTAACGTTTTTATAAATAAATAAATACACCGTTTAAAAATAAATTAATGCAAACCGACACACCTGATGACGACCAACGTCGTGAGAATTTTTTTTATTGTTTTATATCTATTTTATTATTTTATTGTTTCCCTTCAACGTGACTTTACCGAGCTAAGAATATGGGTTTGTTGTTGTTGACGGGTTTGTTGTTGTTGACGAGTTTGTTGTTATTCTTCGTTTTTTCGGTAAAGTCACGTTGAAGGGAAACAACAAAATAATAAAATATATATAAAACAATAAAAAATTCTCACGACGTTTCGACCATAACTCAAACGGTCGAAACGTCGTGAGAATTTTTTATTGTTTTATATATATTTTATTATTTTGTTGTTTCCCTTCAACGTGACTTTACCGAAAAAACTAAGAATATGAATTACTGCAGTCACGAAAGCTTTAAATAAAAATTTGAGTTTGTTGTTGTTGGGTTTGTTGTTGTTGTTGACGGGTTTGTTGTTGTTGACGGGTTTGTTGTTGTTGTTGTTGACGGGTTTGTTGTTGTTGTTGTTGACGGGTTTGTTGTTGTTGTTGACGGGTTTGTTGTTGACGGGTTTGTTGTTGACGGGTTTGTTGTTGTTGACGGGTTTGTTGTTGTTGACGGGTTTGTTGTTGGTGTTGATGACGGGTTTGTTATTCATATTCTTAGTTTTTTCGGTAAAGTCACGTTGAAGAGAAACAACAAAATAACAAAATATATATAAAACAATAAAAAAATTCTCACGACGTTTCGACCATAACTCAAACGGTCATCATCAGGTGTGTCGGTTTGAATAAATTTATTTTTAAAAAACGGCACATTTATTTATTTATAAAAACGTTGGCGTCACGCGCAGCGATTGGCAGTTTGCCCAGGACTGAGTTATGGTCGAAACGTCGTGAGAATTTTTTATTGTTTTATATATATTTTGTTATTTTGTTGTTTCTCTTCAACGTGACTTTACCGAAAAAACTAAGAATATGAATTACTGCAGTCACGAAAGCTTTAAATCAAAATTTGACGGGTTTGTTGTTGGAACGGCGAGGCGAGAGCCTCAGGCCCCGCCGCAGGCTCCGTTGCTACGGCAACGCCGACCGAGGCCTCAACCGTTTGCGCGACGTCACCGCCACGCCCCTTTCTGACGTCATTGAAGCCACGCTGGCGCCACAGGCCGAGTGCGGGGAGGGGCTTCCCGCTCCAATATGGCCGACAATTCGATTTTTTCGTGTGACGGGAATCGGTGACGTCACGCAAACGGTTGAGGCCTAGGACGGCGTTGCCGTAGCAACGGAGCCTGCGGCGGGGCCTGAGGCTCTCGCCTCGCCGTTCCAACAACAAACCCGTCAACAACAACAACAAACCCGTCAACAACAACAAACCCGTCAACAACAAACTCGTCAACAACAACAAAAATAAAGATCCGCCCCCCCCCCCCCTTTACACAGCAGACTGTAAGGGGTAAGTGATGTTCGGAATCAAAATATGTATTTTCACTGGAGGAATCCGATGAGCTATAAAGCTCTTTAACCACACACGTCCAGCAGGGGTGAAGAATGTCACAGCGAGCAGCAGCAGCAGTGCCGCCTGTGAAGGCCGTCACTGGCACACGGCCGCCTTTGTCTCCCCTAATGGCGATGTTCACTCCACACCGCCACCAAGTGCCCATTTGAGGCTGAGTCGACCTAGGGGACGCCCACGCAATCGTTCGCAAAGATAAAGGTCCCCCGTGTAGCCTCACGCAGACTGTAGGGGCAAGTGCTGCTAGCGATTCGCACCTCTGAAAGCTGAGACGTCGCACGAGGGCGGTGGGTGGCCAGCACCACGCCCGGCCGCCTTTGTCTCCCTTAGTCGCGACGTTAACTGCACACAGGTACACATTTGAGGCCGAGTCGACCTAGGGGACGCCCACTGGGACCGATTCAGATCATCGCCATCACCGGTGGTGGTGGTGGTGGCCGTGAGCGGGGATCGGACTCGGCTCTCCTGTAGGGTTCGAAGCGCAGCGTGGCGCTAACCGCTGCGCCACCGCTCCCCTTGCAACGCCACAAAAATCTCCCTCACGAATGGCAGCATGAAAGACGTTCATAGTTAGTTCATAGTTTTAATCTATTTGGTAGAGCCCAGTGAGCCATTCGGCTCTTGAATCGGGTGCAACCTCAACAAAACAAAAAAAACATGAACAGGAAAAAAAACATATTCTTAGTTTTTTCGGTAAAGTCACGTTGAAGGGAAACAGCAAAATAATAAAATATATAAAAAATAAAAAGTCACACAAAGTGACTTTGTGTGACTGTGCAAACAGAAAATCCAGGGGAAAAAAAACCATCAAAATATTCCTCAAATAGCACCGTACCGTACACCAACGCTGTGTGCAAAAATCCCAGTGGGATGCAAGTCAAAATAACAACAACAACAACCACAAGACAACTAAGATTAAAGCCATCAGTCTAACTCCGTACTACAATAAACAAAAACATTGCCAAACAAAAAAAACTTTTCGAAATCACCAAAATTAAAGCCACCAGATCTTATTTATTCAGTACATCGTGAATAAATAAGATCTGGTGCACAAGCCGTCGAACATTAAGAGATGTTAAGTTTGACCCAATGTAGAGATCACAGTGGTGAGTCATATATGGGTAGTTCAATACAAATCTTAAGGCCGAGTGATAGATGGAATCAAGCTTCTTCAGTACAGTACTTGGGGCTGATTTATACACGATGTCACAGTAATCAAGTAGAGGCAGTATGGTAGCTTTTATCAATTCCAAACGGAACATTGGGTGGAAGCAGTGCTTGTGTCGATACAGAAAACCAATTTTTATTTTTGTCTTTTTACCAATATAATTAATGTGATCTTCAAAACTAAGTTTTGAATCCAGGATGACCCCAAGATACCTATAGATCGTGCGTATTTACAAACACACAGACCGTAAGTGCTTAAGCCGAGCTATTAATGGTCTGGCTTTTAGACGATTTGCCTGCTATAAATCTCCTAGCGATGATGATGATACTCTGCACAATTGTGGGTGATGGTTACGGAGTATTCGTAATAAGGAAAGCCTATGTTCTAGATTTAAAGCTTTCGTGACTGCAAGGATCCATACTCTTTGGTTCTATTTGGTAAAGTCACGAAGGTAAAAAATAAAACAACAAATCTCACGACGTTTCAGCCACAACACAAGTGGCCTTCATCAGGTGAAGGGACCAGACTGTCTAGAGGACAGCGCTGGAGTGAACACAGCCAAGCTCAGACTGCGATAGAATTTTCTCCGATACCAAGGTTCTTTGCAAACCCACGGGTTTTTATCAGAGATTTGTTCACGAGGCAATTCAGATTTACAAACACAGACACAATTTCAACCGAGAGGATGGTTTCAAATTAAGCAACCATTGGAAAGATGTTCTGAATCAAACCAAACATTAAGCTAATTTTCAATGGCACAGTATATTTTTTTCAAGTAGTGGCATCCCAAACTTTCGCAGCTGCTTAAATTCCCTTTTCACACCATCAATAGGGAAACTCCCCCCTCCCCTCCCCCCCAACCTGCACATGTTCATCCCCTCTACACCGTTCATCAAGTCCGCCAATTAAATGCTATTTGTTATGCTAATTCCTTTGTCAAGGCGCTCTGTTTCCTCTCACACAGCTTAAAGGTCGCGGTCTGAGCTTGGCTGTGTTCACTCCAGCGCTGTCTTCTAGACAGTCTGGTCCCTTCACCTGATGAAGGCCACTTGTGTTGTGGCCGAAACGTCGTGATTATTGTTGTTTTATTTTTTACCTACGTGACTTTACCGAATAGAACCAAAGAGTATGAAAGCCTACGTGTTAAACTGGTGACGGAGTATTCGTCATAAGGAAAGCCTACGTGTTAAACTGGTGACGGAGTATTCGTCATAAGGAAAGCCTACGTGTTAAACTGGTGACGGAGTATTCGTAATAGGGAAAGCCTACGTGTTAAACTGGTGACGGAGTATTCGCGATAAGGAAAGCCTACGTGTTAAACTGGTGACGGAGTATTCGTAATAGGGAAAGCCTACGTGTTAAACTGGTGACGGAGTATTCGTCATAAGGAAAGCCTACGTGTTAAACTGGTGACGGAGTATTCGCGATAAGGAAAGCCTACGTGTTAAACTGGTGACGGAGTATTCGTCATAAGGAAAGCCTACGTGTTAAACTGGTGACGGAGTATTCGTCATAAGGAAAGCCTACGTGTTAAACTGGTGATGGAGTATTCGTCATAAGGAACGCCTACGTGTTAAACTGGTGACGGAGTATTCGTAATAAGGAAAGCCTACGTGTTAAACTGGTGACGGAGTATTCGTCATAAGGAAAGCCTACGTGTTAAACTGGTGACGGAGTATTCGTCATAAGGAAAGCCTACGTGTTAAACTGGTGACGGAGTATTCGTCATAAGGAAAGCCTACGTGTTAAACTGGTGACGGAGTATTTGTAATAAGGAAAGCCTACGTGTTAAACTGGTGACGGAGTATTTGTAATAAGGAAAGCCTACGTGTTAAACTGGTGACGGAGTATTCGTAATAGGGAAAGCCTACGTGTTAAACTGGTGACGGAGTATTCGCGATAAGGAAAGCCTACGTGTTAAACTGGTGACGGAGTATTCGTAATAAGGAAAGCCTACGTGTTAAACTGGTGACGGAGTATTCGTCATAAGGAAAGCCTACGTGTTAAACTGGTGACGGAGTATTTGTAATAAGGATCGCCTACGTGTTAAACTGGTGACGGAGTATTCGTCATAAGGAAAGCCTACGTGTTAAACTGGTGACGGAGTATTCGTAATAAGGAAAGCCTACGTGTTAAACTGGTGACGGAGTATTCGCGATAAGGAAAGCCTACGTGTTAAACTGGTGACGGAGTATTCGTCATAAGGAAAGCCTACGTGTTAAACTGGTGACGGAGTATTCGTCATAAGGAAAGCCTACGTGTTAAACTGGTGACGGAGTATTCGTCATAAGGAAAGCCTACGTGTTAAACTGGTGACGGAGTATTCGTCATAAGGAAAGCCTACGTGTTAAACTGGTGACGGAGTATTCGTCATAAGGAAAGCCTACGTGTTAAACTGGTGACGGAGTATTCGTCATAAGGAAAGCCTACGTGTTAAACTGGTGACGGAGTATTCGCGATAAGGAATGCCTACGTGTTAAACTGGTGACGGAGTATTCTAATAAGGAACGCCTACGTGTTAAACTGGTGACGGAGTATTCGCGATAAAGAAAGCCTACGTGTTAAACTGGTGACGGAGTATTCGTAATAGGGAAAGCCTACGTGTTAAACTGGTGACGGAGTGTTCGTCATAAGGAAAGGCTACGTGTTAAACTGGTGACGGAGTATTGCTAATAAGGAAAGTCTACGTGTTAAACTGGTGACGGAGTATTCGCGATAAGGAATGCCTACGTGTTAAACTGGTGACGGAGTATTCGTCAAAAGGAAAGCCTTCGTGTTAAACTGGTGACGGAGTATTTGTAATAAGGAAAGCCTACGTGTTAAACTGGTGACGGAGTATTCGCAATAAGGAAAGCCTACGTGTTAAACTGGTGACGGAGTATTCGCGATAAGGAAAGCCTACGTGTTCGTCATAAGGAAAGCCTACGTGTTAAACTGGTGACGGAGTATTCGTCATAAGGAAAGCCTACGTGTTAAACTGGTGACGGAGTATTCGTCATAAGGAAAGCCTACGTGTTAAACTGGTGACGGAGTATTCGTCATAAGGAAAGCCTACGTGTTAAACTGGTGACGGAGTATTCGCGATAAGGAATGCCTACGTGTTAAACTGGTGACGGAGTATTCTAATAAGGAACGCCTACGTGTTAAACTGGTGACGGAGTATTCGCGATAAAGAAAGCCTACGTGTTAAACTGGTGACGGAGTATTCGTAATAGGGAAAGCCTACGTGTTAAACTGGTGACGGAGTGTTCGTCATAAGGAAAGGCTACGTGTTAAACTGGTGACGGAGTATTGCTAATAAGGAAAGTCTACGTGTTAAACTGGTGACGGAGTATTCGCGATAAGGAATGCCTACGTGTTAAACTGGTGACGGAGTATTCGTCATAAGGAAAGCCTTCGTGTTAAACTGGTGACGGAGTATTTGTAATAAGGAAAGCCTACGTGTTAAACTGGTGACGGAGTATTCGCAATAAGGAAAGCCTACGTGTTAAACTGGTGACGGAGTATTCGCGATAAGGAAAGCCTACGTGTTAAACTGGTGACGGAGTATTCGTCATAAGGAAAGCCTACGTGTTAAACTGGTGACGGAGTATTTGTAATAAGGAAAGCCTACGTGTTAAACTGGTGAGGGAGTATTCGTAATAAGGAACACCTACGTGTTAGACTGGTGACGGAGTATTCGTAATAAGGAAAGCCTACGTGTTAAAGTGGTGACGGTGTATTGGTAATAAGGAAAGCCTACGTGTTAAAGTGGTGACGGAGTATTCGCGATAAGGAAAGCCTACGTGTTAAACTGGTGACGGAGTATTCGTCATAAGGAAAGCCTACGTGTTAAACTGGTGACGGAGTATTCGTCATAAGGAAAGCCTAAGTGTTAAACTGGTGACGGTGTACACCGACGAGGATTTGACGCCGCCGAATGACGACAACGCAACTTTTCGCCGGATCCCACTGCAGAAATTTCATTTTTTTTCATTTTTTTTTAGTAATGAAAAATGCGTACACGTGGCAGTATTTTGTTTAAGCTATATGTCGTGTCTAATGTACTGTGTATAATATTGAACAATGAAATCTGGCGTAGCTACTTTGTTTATGTCGCGCACACGGAATGGTGACAGCCCTCGAAGCGAGTGACGCCCAATCGGCCCGGGACCGCCGCCGGCTCATGTTGCTAGAAGCTGGATAATCGATAATCGATAATCAACTCGATATAGAAAACCACCCGAACTCCTGACGAACCAATAACACCGCTCTCTACAGTACTTTAGACGTCTGCTTCACACGTGAATGTGCTGTTTATAATGGGTTTATGTTGTGTTGAATTAAAATATGGCAATTTGAACAACTGACTTGGCTGCTGTTCCCAAGATATTAAAGTTTTTACATTCGATGTATATTAGTCAAGTTTTACTCATACATTGCAAACCGAGGTGTTTTCATGTGTTTGTGGTTGAACACGGAGGCCTTCGCGACCAATACCGTCCATAATCGAGGTTTTTGGGTTATATCACGTAAATATATAAATGTTGTGTCGTTAAAACCCGCCACCACCCGACACAGCCAACCAATGAGGGTTGTCACGTAGACAACGAATTGGCATGGCGGGTTTTAACGACGCAACATTTTTATATTTACGCGATCTAACCCAAAAACCTCTAACGATGGATGTTGATGCTTCGCTTTACGTGATAACACGTCACTGTCATCTTCACGTAACACTTTTAAAACCAGCAAAAGGGTGATATAAGTAATACAATGTTTAATGAAACAAAACGCAAATCGCTATTATGTATGTATAAGTACATAGTTTAGTCCTTATTTAGTGTCTACTCGACACTACTTGTCTCTCTTATTCATCAAATGGAGCATCTCTTGGCACTGTCCAGCAAGAGTCTGCAAGCATTGATGGGCTCCATTTGCCCTGAGAGGGCTTCTCCATCGTCGCAATGTCCTGGTGACATCGCTCGCCATGTTCGTGGCTCACTGCTCCACAGTTCGGTGGGAAAACATCGAGATGAGAGTGCAATTTGTTTTTAATCTCTAGTGACATGTTGCAACCAAGGCTTTTGTATGCCTTCTGGAGGTTTTCCACCAACTCCCTGCAGTTGACTGCCTTGTAGTAGTTTCCGAGAAAATGTGTTGCCACTAACTGGAAGGCTTTCCATGCCGTCTTTTCCTTGCCACGCAGTGCACTGTCAAATACATCATCTTTAAGAAGTTCACGAATCTGAGGACCAACACAGACACCTTCCTTTATCTTAACTTCACTCAACCTTGGAAATTTTCCACGGAGATACTTGAAAGCTGTTTGTGTTTTGTCCATGGCTTTGACAGAGTTCTTCAACAAACCCAGCTTGATGTGTAAGGGTGGTAACAACATCTTCCCTGATTCAACAAGTGCTGGATGCTGAACACGTTTCCTCCCAGGCTCCAATGACTGTCGGAGCAAAAACCTTCAAATAACCACAAAAATGCCACTGATGTTGATCATAGTCTATGCACCTCAAAAGTTGTTTCATGTTGTCATAGGTTTCCTTCATATGGACTTTATGACCAACTGGAATTGATGGCAAAACATTGCCATTATGCAGCAAAACAGCTTAAAGACTCATCTTCGATGAATCAATGAACAGTCTCCACTCATCTGGATCATGAACGATGTTGAGGGCTGCCATCGCACCATCGATGTAGTTGCAGACTACAAGATCACCTTCCATGAAGAAGAATGGGACAAGATCCTTTAGATGGTCACGGAACATGGAAACCCTAACATCACCTGCCAGGAGATTCCACCGTTGCAGCCTGGAGCCCAACAGCCCTGCCTCCTTACTCTTGGGTAGTTCCAAATCCCTGACAAGGTCTTTCAGTTCACCTTGTGGTATGAGGTGTGGTTCAGAGGAGGAGGATGGGGAGAAAATCTGGGTCATGTGACCTTGATGGTTCAGGACCAGGAGTTTCATCCTCTTCCTCGTCTGACGCAAGCGAGAATGTTGCTGGTGCATCAGGAACCGGCAGTCCTTCTCCGTGGGGTACTGGGCGTTTAGCCGATGGAATGTTTGGATAATGCACCGTCCACTTTGTCTTCTTTGACACACCTTTCCCAACTGGAGGCGCCAAGCAGAAGTAACAATTGCTGATGTGATCTGTGGGCTCTCTTCAAATCATTGGCACTGCAAAAGGCGTAGATGTCCTTTTCCTGTTCAACCACTGGCGAAGATTTGTGCACATGTGTTGCAGCCATGTGTGGGGCCCACATCTTGTACTGATTTCTAATTTTGCAGCCAAAATAATAGGCTTTCTGAACCATAGTGGTTATACTGCACTTTTGTGATGCAAAAGTCACTTCACCACAGACATAGCAGAAGTTATCTGCCTTGTTCGTACAAGTACGAGGCATCTCTCTGCTCACCTTGGCTAAACAGAAATGTGTCCCTTTGCAAAATCAAACACTGACAAACAAGAGAGCACGGCACTGTATCATTTCTAGAGCTGATATAGGGCAATTTCTTCAGCAAAGGGATGTAAGCCATGTTATGATTGCATCATCCATGACTTCTAGGAATAACATGATGCAATTCATGTCATGTATGAGGCAATACCAGGTTCATATTTCATCATTCATTGTTTTGCTAAAAAAGCAAGTACTGTCCAAACCCAGTCATAGATTTATTCATAGATCCAGTCAGATGTATTATCATAATTTCTGGTTTAAATTGAGATCCCTTCCCTTTATAACTTACTTATTCTTCGCCATTCCCAAGTCAAGGGTCGTATTTACTGACCCAGTGGCATATCTTGAACACTAGAGCCAATCAACAATTGTAAGTGTCATTTTCATTCTCAGTGACCCAGAATTAGTCAAGTTGGACTAAATGATTTCGGAAACATTTTGGCTGCAGACCAGTGTCAGTGGTTACGTGATGCCATCTGGTGGCTAGATGTATCAAGCTATACAATACGTGGCCCCGTGATAAGAAACTTATTTTACAACAAGGTTTAAGGCCCACTAAGGTGTGTAGCTCTTTTTCAGAAGCGACCTGGCTATCGCAAACGATAGCTCGAAGAAGTGGCTTCTCATCGTGTGGACATGTATAGCAGCCAAATGCTCGCTAAACCCATATGCATTATAAATGTGGGGGTAATAAACCAGAGGACCCAGAGGAAAATCCACGCGACCATAGGGAGAGACACGCAATCTCAAAATATACAGCAGGCATCAGGGTAGGAATCGGACCCACGATCTCCAGTACACCAGGAGAGGTAGTTAACATCTCACCACCGTGGCGTCCCTTTCTTGACCTGAGTGATTAATGCTTTGATATTTGCATTGTCCTTGTGATGTTCACCTTCTCGTGTTGTTTTATCTCTCTATGGTCTAACGCTGGTGGTGAGACACGGTCACAGAGGAGGCTGTAGCTCTGTTGGAGGCTACTCAGTTTCAAAGACGATCCATGTATTCTTATCAGAGCATGTCTGTTTGCATGTTTTGCCACATGTGTGCTTAATGCAAGAGACTTGATGCCTTGAAAAAGAGGTATGTGGTGTTTGAACATCTTAACACAACCGGTAAAATATAGTTCTATTGAACTTCGTTCACACCGTATGTAGCCAATGATACGGGACTTTATTATGATTATCAAAGCTTGTTTGTCTGAACGTTTTAACCATGAAGCACGGTGTGGATTAATGCCGACTGCGATCGCTACCTCCTTAGAGCACTGCCCTTTTATTCTGCCGTGTCGTGAGAACGTTCCTTGTCCTGGAGGAAAATTCCTGCGTGGGATCAGCCGTCCATGTATATGGCAGTCGGGGTAGCGTCGCACGTAAGGGGCGTGTCTGCCCATTTATGGTCTTGTGGTGCCACCGCAGCGGAGCAGCTCGGCCGGCGCTAACCCCCCCCCCCCCCCCCACGAACGCACGCCCCACTAAACACCCGCATGCACCCCCGTGGGGTCTCGAGGAGGGATCACCTGGTACGATGGGTTTTCACCCGAGGACCCCACTAGCAGGGACGTTCCACGGTTTCCCCGGACCAGGAAATTGGCTGAGCCCCCCAGACCGGATTACATGGCGGCCCCCCCCCAAAAAGGGGGGCATAGAGCTTTACAGGCCGGCCGCGATGAAGCATTCACAACACGGGGGGATGGGACCTTCAGCCAGCACCCAGCGGCAGGGTAAGCAGTGGGGTGGGAGGAAAAAGCCCCTAGGCCGAGAAGCGTTGACTTAAGTTGGAGGGAGCGAGGGGATTATCGGTGAGTCAACGGCGAGGAACGCAGTTACAGAAGGGGGGGGGGGGGTGACGAGACCCCCCCCCCCTCAACGGCCAGAGCGCTCAAAACAGCCGCAAAGAGGATTCGATTGGATGAGCAGGATGACGTCAGATGACCCGGGGGTTAAGGGGCTTTGGGGGCATAAGGAGGGCCGGAGGGGCGGATTGGATCTTCTGGAGCGGCGGAAGAAACCAGCCGTCCTCAGCGTCCGTGGGATGCCTGCAGGGTGGAGCTGAAAACGATTGCCCAGGCAAAGTCCCCGAGGCGAGCATCTTCCCCAGCCCCCATCGTGCAGCTGAAGAGGTGAGTAGGTACAGGGGGGGTGGGGGCAATTCAACCCAGCTCGCAGTCAGCTCGAGCTTGGGGGGTAGACCCACACTGCGACGGCCAGGTGATAGGAGGTTGGGCGCTGTCCGAAGGGTGCTGGCAGGAGGGGGCCATAAACGGGGGTCCCTGTTCGCTCCGGGAAATAAATCTTAGCACAGACTGACGTTGCGACGTGTGGTGCGTGTGTGTGCGTGTGAAGAGCGGTGGGACAGCGATCGGCGCACGACGGTGTGCGGGTGACTCTAAATCAGTGTGGGTGTGACGCGCCCGCAGATTAAAATACCAACGGTCGCCCGCGCCGGCGCGTGTCTCTGCGTGCACCGCGGTGTTCACGGTGAGACACGCGTGGGGGTCACGTGTGTGGGTCACGTGTGTCTCACCGTTAACACCGCGGTGTTCACGGTGAGACACGCGTGGGGGTCACGTGTGTCTCACCGTTAACACCGCGGTGTTCACGGTGAGACACGCATGGGGGTCACATGTGTCTCACCGTTAACACCGCGGTGTTCACGGTGAGACACGCAACAAACTCGCGCGGAGAAAACGCGTGGGTGGGTGGGTGGGGGGGCCGCGCGAGCGCCGATTAATTTATTAATATCCGGACCGCGTGGGTGCGGTCGCCTTGTTGACCCAACGGCTTAGTGGAAATTATTAATTAAACCCCACACGGCGGCGAGTCAAACAATTACGTAACCCACGCGGTTAGGACGCGCGAGTGGGGGAGGGCACGCGGCGCGTAATCAGCCCCTAGGCGGTGTCGGCCAGCCGAGAGCTATGTCGGTCAGAGAGGACCCTGGTTCCGGGGGGGGGGTCACCTGATGAATGGGGCGGGGGGGCACGAGCGACACAAATGCGGAGGGGACGGGGGGGGAGGAGGCAAACGCCACTCCCCCCCCCCCCATGCGAGGAGGCGGAGGAGGTGATTGACCCCCCCCCCAAATGGTGAGTGGGGGGGAGGGCATCAGCCCCCACCAAGTAGACGTGGCGCCCCCACCCCGCTCGTGGTGAGGGAGGGGGGCATCGGCCCCCACAAATTGGTGTCAGAGGTGGTACGAACCCCCACATCCCCATGCGAAAATAAGGTTTGTGTTCACCGGCCAGGGGACCCCTTCATGCAAAGCGTTCGCCCGCAACATCATGGGGGCTAAAGATATTAATGGGTGGACGGACGCGCAGGCGTTACGCCAACTTGCTGTGAATCTGGATGGGCGGGCGGCTGACTTTGTGGAGGCCCTACCCGCAAGCGCGCAAACCCAGCTAGAGGAGTTGATGCGCCGACTTGACCTGCGCTTCGGTGCACGTGATGAGGAGGAGGCAAAGGCAGCCTCAGAGGCGCGCAGCCGCCAGACCGGCGAGGACCTTCGTAACTATGCCGAGGATCTGCGCGCGCTAACAAAGATCCCACGCCCGGGGTACACGACTGAGGTGATTGAGGACCTCGCCGCCGAGAAGATCAAGCGGTACTTGGCTCGCACCTCGTGGTGGCAGCCCGATGTAAGCTGTGCACGTCCCCCCCTTAACGCCCTTGTCGAGCGCGCGCGTAAATGCGAGAGGCTGTCTAGTGAGCGCGCGCAGCTTCGGGGGCTGGGACGAGAGCGGGCCATCGCGAGCCTGCTCCCAGAGGAGGAAGAGGAGGAGGAGAGCTCGCCAGGACGGTAAGGGGGCGGGCAAGGGAGCCCCCGGGACCCCGCGAGACAACCCCGGGCTGGGTAGCGGGGATACAGACGGGCATCGGGGGGATAGACAACAAGGTGACCCAAGTAGGTGAAAGGGTGACCCAAGTAGACAACAAGGTAGCACAAGTACGGGCACATCTGACTATGCTGCAGACTACGGTGGAGACGGTCCAGGCCGAGGTAGGAGGGCTAACCAGGAGGGTGGCCCGACTAGAGTCAGAGTCTGGGCAGCAGCGTACCGGAGGGGAAAGAGGGAGCGGGCGGGGAGGCTCCTACGGGGCCGCCGCCCTTCCCCGAGCGTGTTACCTGTGCGACCGTCGAGGGAATCTCGTGAGAGACTGTCCACAAATAGCCCGCGCTAGACACGCGCCAGGGTTAAAACTACAACGCCCCTTAGGGAGTGGACCAACTAGGGGTGCAATCGACACGGTCCCAACACAAAAAGACGATAATAATGGCGAGCGAGTGACCTCCACACAGATTCCGACAACAACACCCCAGGACGGGGTGAGGACGGGCGACTGACTGCGGGAGCTGGTGGCGGGAATCACGGGGGCCACGTTGCTGGTAGAAGGGTAGGTGAACGGGCGGTGCACCCGGATTCTGCTGGACACGGGGGAGGTGGCCTCACTCGTGAGCACGGCACACTGCAGCGTGCTCGGGGTTGACGTGGGCCGCCAGCAGGCCCCGGGTTGCGCGTTGCACACGGCGAGTGGAGCCGGGATGGGACTTCTGGGGAGGGTCACCCTGGAAGTCCGTCTCGGACGCCAGGTGTGTGACCAAGAGTTCTACGTCTCGAGCGTGTCGTGCCACGAGTGTATCACAGGTACGGACCTCCTGGAAAAGCTGGGGCTCAACGTGCAGCCCCGCCAGCGATGCGCCACCAAGGAGGGCAGCGGGGAGCGGATCCCGTTCCTGGGACCCGGGTAGAATCGCCCTCGCTTCGCACCCGTGGCCGCTACGCTGGTGTCGGCCGTCACCATCGGGCCGCTCGCCGAGATGCTGGTGCCAGTGGCAACCCCCTCCGCCGACCCCACACACCGACCTTCGGGCGAGGTAACGCTAACTCCTCACCCGGAGTTGGCGGCGCGGTACGGAGTCGTGGGATCAGCCACGCTGGTCAACGCAGACGGGGGCCGACTGTTCATGCGGGTGTTTAACCCACACAGTACCCCGGCGATGCTATGACGATGCACCACGGTAGCCACCATACACCCCCTGCACGCACGCCACTCTAACGACTCGGGGTTCGCACTCTGGGCTGAGGACCCCGGTCGCCCCGAGGACAACCAGGACCTGGCCTGGCGAGTCGGCCCGACTCCCCGAGCCGAGGTCGTCCCCCTGCGTGACGCGTTACGTGTGCCTTGGGTAGATTTAACCTAAGGGGGAGGCCAATCAGCTGCGCGAGTTATTGCGGGAGTACGCCGACGTGTTCAGTGAGCCGGACAAACCTTGTTAAGCACCAAATTGACACCGGTGCAGCCCGACCCATCAAACTCCCCGCATACCGAGTGGGCGAGCCCCTGGTCTGCCCCGGTTGTACTAGTGACGAAGAAGGATGGATCGACCAGGTTTTGCGTCGATTATCGAAAGTTAAATGCAGTTATCTTCGGCGACGCCTTCCCCATCCCCCGCATCGATGACACCTTTGACAGCCTCGCAGGGGCGCGGTATTTTTCCACCCTCGATCTAGCGTCCGGGTACTGGCAGGTGGAGATGGCGGAGGAGGATTGGCCAAAGACCGCGTGTACCACGCCGATAGGACTGTTCGAGTTCCGAGTACTCCCATTCGGACTCACTAACACGCCCGCGACGTTCCAGCGGTTGATGGAGTTGGTGATGCGGGGCTTGCAGTGGGAACAGTGCCTGATTTACCTGGACGACGTGATAGTGTTCAGTAGATCTTTGTCTGAGCACTGGTCAAGGCTGCGAGAGGTGTTCCAGCAACTGCGAGCAGCCCATCTCAAGCTCAAGCCGCGTGAGTGTTACCTTGCGCAGCGCGAGGTGGGGTACCTCGGACACCGCGTCAGCGAGGCGGGGGTGCGCACCGATCCGGAGAAGGTGGGCGCTGTAGTGGAATGGCCACGGCCAATGAACCTGACGGAGATCAGGTCATTCTTGGGGCTAGCCACCTCTTATCGTCGATTTGTAAAGGGATTCAGCGAGATTGCACGCCCCCTCACCCAACTCACATCCCCTAAGAACCCCTATCAGTGGACGGGGGCCTGCCAGACGGCCTTCACCACCCTCAAAGACCACCTCACCCACACCCCCCACCCTGGCTTTCCCCGATTTCACCACTGATTTTATTTTGGACACCGACGCCTGTGGCAGTGAGCTGGGCGCGGTGTTGTCGCAGGTGCAGGATGAGACGGAGTGGGTCATCGCGTACGCCAGCCGGACCCGTCAAGAACCGTACGCCGTAATTTTCGCGTGTAAGCAGTTCCGGCCGTATTTGTACGGCAGGAAATGTCGCGTGCGCACCGACCATTACGCCCTGCGGTTCCTCATCACGTTCAAGGAACCGCGGGGGCAGATGGCCCAATGGCTGGCGCAGCTGCAGGAATGCAACCTGCAGATCGACTACCGGGCCAGGCGGACGCACGCAAACGCGGGCGCCTTGTCAAGGCGGCCCGCGGTGTGCGCCGAGACGAGGGCGGAGGAGGCTTGCCCGTGGCTACACGGGGGGACGCTGCCGACAGGCAACGGCCCCCCAGGAGCGCGCCGAGACTAACCCCCCCTCCGGTGAGAGAAAGTGCCGTATGTGCCACAGAGACCCCTGCAGAAGGAGCCAGGGGCCCCGGTGGACCACCAGGCGGTTATGGAGCCCACACCCCGGGGCCCGACGGGCCGCTCAACCCCGCCCGGTCGGATCCAAGAGGACGTCGGCTGTGCGTTACCGGGCCTCGACGACGAGCAGCTGAGACAGGCCCAGCGGCGGGATCCGGACGTGGCGGCGGTGGAGGCGGCCCTGCGGGAGAAAAAGGTCGCCCTACCGGGACCCTGGAGTGGTTTGTACGCCCGGTTGTGTGTAGAGAACGGAGTGTCCCCGCCCAGGTGCGGCCCCAGCTGCTACGGCTGGTGCACGACCACCCGCTCGGGGGCCATGATGGTGAACGGCGCACTCGGGAGACCCTTCGTCACCAGTATCTCTGGCCCAAATTGGCGCAAGATGTAGCCGCCTGGGTACAGGGCTGCCGCGCTTGTCAGCAGTCTGGGCAGAAACCGGCACGGTACCAGGTACCCCTGAGACCGTTCCGCGTCAGCCGGGTGAACCAGCTAGTCGTGATCGACTTACAAGGACCAGTCCCACGATCCCACCGAGACAACCGGTACATCCTCGTGGTGGTGGAGTATTTCACACGCTACCCCGTGGCGGTGGCCATCCCAGATAAAACGGCCCTGGTGGTCGCCCGGGCATTTGTGAAACATTACATGCTTAAACATGGGATCCCCGAACGAGTCATTACTGACCAGGGTAGTGAGTTCGAGGCGGAGCTATTTCAGGTGCTGTGCCGGGAGTTCGGAATCCAGAAAGACCGAACTACGGCGTATCACCCCCAGGCAAACGGGATGGTGGAGCGTATGAACCAGACCCTAGCTGGGAAGCTCAAACGTATGGCGGCCGCCAATCAACAGGATTGGGACGAACACCTCCCCTATGCCCTGTTCGCCTACGCCACCACGATACACACATCTACGGGACAGACCCCATTCCTAATGTTGTATATATAGGCCTTTTTCCAAAATTTACATTAATAATGATTTTGCCGATTTTTTAATAATAATCCATAAATAAATAATTTAACACCCTCAAACCCGCTACCTCCCACAAGCACCAAGCAGCTGGAGGTCGTAAAAGGCCATAAAATAATAAACTCCGGGGCAAAGAGGGGGTGTTCATCACACCTGTGCTGGTGAGAGAGGCCTGCTGTTCATCACACCTGTGCTGGTGAGAGAGGCCTGCTGTTCATCAAACCTGTGTTGGTGAGAGGGGCCTGCTGTTCAGCATACCCGTGCTGGTGAGAGGGGCCTGCTGTTCAGCACACCTGTGCTGGTGAGAGGGGCCTGCTGTTCATCACACCTGTGCTGGTGAGAGGGGCCTGCTGTTCAGCACACCTGTGCTGGTGAGAGGGGCCTGCTGTTCAGCACACCCGTGCTGGTGAGAGGGGCCTGCTGTTCAGCACACCCGTGCTGGTGAGAGAGGCCTGCTGTTCATCACACCTGTGCTGGTGAGAGGGGCCTGCTGTTCAGCACACCCGTGCTGGTGAGAGGGGCCTGCTGTTCAGCACACCCGTGCTGGTGAGAGGGGCCTGCTGTTCATCACACCTGTGCTGGTGAGAGGGGCCTGCTGTTCAGCACACCTGTGCTAGTGAGAGGGGCCTGCTGTTCAGCACACCCGTGCTGGTGAGAGGGGCCTGCTGTTCAGCACACCCGTGCTGGTGAGAGAGGCCTGCTGTTCATCACACCTGTGCTGGTGAGAGGGGCCTGCTGTTCAGCACACTCGTGCTGGTGAGAGAGGCCTGCTGTTCATCACACCTGTGCTGGTGAGAGGGGCCTGCTGTTCAGCACACCTGTGCTGGTGAGAGAGGCCTGCTGTTCAGCACACCCGTGCTGGTGAGAAGATGGCGCCGATGATGGTAGCCTCAGCCAGTCGGTGCGCCCTGTTTTGTCTTGTCTTGTCTGTCAATTCAGTGTTTTGCCAAGATTTTCGGAGTTCCCTAACAAGAGACGAACCTTTAAACATCAGGGAACAACTCCTGTGGATTTATTTCCCACTTTTCTGCTTCCAGCGGCAGAATTAGTGGGCATTCTAGTCAAAGCCGCGCTAGGCTTTGCTCAAGCAGCGAAACGCCGCCCAAGGGGTAAACGGTCGGGGGCTCTCATACGGCTACGCAGACGCGGGATCCGAACAGTGCTTCCGAGCTTTTTCCTCTCCAACGTACGTTCACTGTGCAACAAAATGGACGAACTTCAGATACTGATGGTGAAAAACAGAGGCTTTCTTTCATCTTCTGTTTTGTGCTTCACAGAGACATGGCTGTGTGATTTGATTCCGGACACTGCGCTACAACTGGCAGGATTCCATCTTGTAAGATCGGACCGTGACATAGCACTCTCCGGCAAGACGAAAGGCGGTGGTATTTGTTTTTACATTAACAGTGGCTGGTGTGTAGATGTCACAGTGATTCTGCAACATTGTTCTTCACTCCTTGAATCATTTTTTTTATAAACTGTAAACCTTTCTACTCGCCTCGCGAGTTCGCGTCGCTCATTTTGGTCGGAGTTTACTTGCCGCCGGGTCCTCAGGTTAAAGAGGCCCAACGCATGCTCGCCGATCAGATTCTGAGTGTGGAGCGAGCAAATCCAGATTCGCTGGTTATTGTACTTGGCGACTTTAACAAAGGTAATCTCAACCACGAACTCCCCAAATACATACAATTCATTAAATGCCCTATCAGAGAAGGGAACACTCTGGATCACTGCTACACTCCAGTCAGTAGAGCCTACCACGCCGTCCCCCGAGCAGCACTGCGACACCCTGACCATGCCATGGTCCACCTGATTCCTGCATACAGGCAGAAACTAAAGCGCTGTAAACCTGCTGTGAGGACATCTAAACAGTGGACCAGTGAGGCTGTGGAGGATTTGTGGGCGTGCTTGGAATGTACTGACTGGGATATGTTCACGACTGCTACCAATAGTCTGGATGAACTCACAGAGGCTGTGACGTCGTACATCAGCTTCTGTGAGGACTGCTGTATTCCAACACGTACCAGGGTGAACTTCAACAACAACAAGCCCTGGTTCTCAGCAAAGCTCAGAAGGTTGAGGTTGGAGAAGGAGGAAGCGTTTAGGAGTGGGGATAGAGACAGATTCAAGGAGTTGAAGAACAGGTTTAGCAAGGCGGTGAGAGAGGCTAAACTACTGTACTCAGAGAGACTAAAACACCAGTTCTCTGCTAACGACTCTGCTTCTTCTGCTTTGGTTCTTTCGGTAAAGTCACATAGAATGAGAATAAAATGATAAATTGATAAAATAAAATGACACAATAATATTCTCACGACGTTTCGGCCACAACACAAGCGGCCTTCATCAGGTGAAGGGGACGAGACTGTCTGGAGGACAGCGCTGGAGTGAAAAAGCCACGCTCAGATCACGACCTTTAAGCTGTGTGAGAAGAAACAAAGCGCCTTGACAAAGGAATTAGCATATAATTTAGCATGGAAATAGCCGAGTGATTAGCTTGTGACTAGTCACAGAAATGGCTATGTTAAAGTCAAAGCATACACATCCACAGAGGCACCCCTTCACAAAGGAATTAGCATAAAATTTAGTATTGAAATAGCTGAGTGATTAGCTTGTGACTGGTCACAGAAATGGCTATGTTAAAGTCAAAGCATACACATTCACAGAGGCGCCTAGTACAAATCAAACAGGATAATTTAGCATTGAAATAACTGAGGGATTAGCTTGTGACTGGTCATAGAAATAGTTATGTTAAAGTCAAAGCCTACACATCTACAGAGGCACCTAGTGCAAATCAAACAGGAGAATTTAGCATTGAAATAACTGAGTGATTAGCTTGTGACTGGTCACAGAAATGGCTATGTTAAAGTCAAAGCCTACACATCTGAGCTATTAACAGTAACTGGGTATACACTACACTATATAATGAATACTATATAGTGAACCAATAAAAAATACTAAAATATAAATTACCTCAATGTTATCAATAAACTCTATATTCTCCAATCAGCTAAGCTACCAACAATAAGTCGTTATATATCACAATGCTATATGGCGAAAAATGGGTGGATTCTTACCCTCAACTTTAGCAACACGGATAGCTACGAGCCCCGTTCAGACGGACGAGTTCATCCATGGTCGGAATAGAGGAGGGGGAGAGAGACAGCTGCGAGGCGCTGTTATACTCCATGTTGTAAACCATACCATTAACCGTGGTGTGAGAGGTATTAAGAGTCAATGCCAGCGAAAGAGCTGCGGTCTGAAGGTCATCGTAAAATACAATTAATTAAGAACGGAAATGGTTTAAAACATCTTTCCAATGGTTACAAAGTCAGAATCCATCTTCTCGGTTGAAATTGTCTCTGTGCTTGTATATGTGAATGGCCTCATGAACGAATCTCTCATGGTAGCCGGTTGGTTTGCAAAGAACCTCCATCTTGGAGAAGTCAATGTCATGTGAGCCCACTGAATTATAACAGTGATCTGCCACGGCAGAGGAGTTCGTTCTACCGTGTTTCAAGTCTGCTTTATGTTCGCGGATGCAGTCCGAGATATGTCGTTTGGTTTCTCCAATGTAGCTACTACCACAGAGGCACTTTAGTTTGTAAATGCCCAGGTACTGTATGTCTGGAACAGCATCTTTTACAGATGGAACCAGATCACGGATTGTATCTACTGTGTTGAATCGGACCTGGATCTTTTGTTTATTCAGGATTTTGGAGATCTTTTTAGTGACCCCTGCAATGTAGGGTAAGGTGATGCTTTTGAGTGGCTCCACAAGAGGATCCTTCTTCATGACTGGAGTGATGGCTTTGCGGATTGTGTAGTCAGAGTAACCATTAGCCCTGAGAGCCTGGTGTACGTGCTTGAGTTCACTGGTAATGTGTTCCTGGTCGGAAATGCATTGGGCTCTATGGTATAGAGTCTTGATGAGGGAGTTCTTCTGGGATGGATGGTGGTGGGAATCCGGTTTCAAGTAAGCATCTGTATGGGTAGCTTTCCTGTAGACAGAGTGGCTCATTGAACCATCATGTCTCCTTTTAATTAAGACATCCAAAAAGGGTAGTTTGCCATCTTTTTCGACCTCCATGGTAAATCTGATGGCTGGGTGTATGGAATTGATGTTGTCGCAGAATTGGTCTAGAGCAGGCTGGCCATGTGGCCAGATGACAAAGGTGTCATCCACGTACCTCTTCCATAAGGTCGGGCGTAGAGTGGCAGTCTGGATGGCGTCAGTTTCAAATTTCTTCATGAATACGTTGGCTACAACCGGAGATAGGGGGGAGCCCATTGGGGTGCCCTCGGTTTGTTTGTAGAAAGTTCCATTCCAGGTGAAGTATGTGTTGGTTAAGCAATGTCTCACCAGGGGGGGTACATCAGTGTGCAGTCCTTGATGAACCAGGTCTTCAATGATAGCGATGGTGTCAGGTACCGGGACTTTGGTGAACAAGGACACCGCATCAAAACTGACAAGCAGGTCGTCTGGGGATAGGGAAATGCCTTTGATTGTCGATACCAGGTGAGTAGAATTTAGTACCGCAGAGGTGGTTTTTCCAGTGAAAGGTCGCAGTATATCAGCAAGAAAACGTGCCAGTTTATAGGTGGGGGGGTTGATAGTAGAGACGATGGGACAAAGGGGTGTATCTCCTTTGTGTATCTTTGGAAGGCCATATAATCTTGGTGGTCTGGCAGCAGAGGGTTTCAACGAGAACTGTTTGGTCTCATCAATTAATGCTGTTGAATCAGAGATGATTTTGTTCGTTTTGGTAACCAGGCTGTTGGTGGGATCTCTTTTTATTTTTGTATAGCTGCCATCGTTGAGTAGTTCTTGAATTTTGTTGTTATATTCTGTTCTGTCCATGATGACAATGGCATTGCCCTTGTCGGCTGAGAGGACGACAATATCATCTTTCTTTTTTAATTGAGATAATTCAAAACGTTCATCTTTGCTGATGTTGCTGGGTGGCAACTTAGCGTTTTTGAGGGTTGCAGCGATTTCAGATCTTGCTACGTCTGCATTGATGTGACTCAAGCCCTTGAGTGCAACGTCGTGGTTCACTATATAGTATTCATTATATATTGTATTGTATACCCAGTTGTATACCCAGTTACAGTGAATAGCTCAGATGTGTAGGCCTTAACTTCAACATAGCCATTTCTGTGACCAGTCACAAGCTAATCACTCAGCTATTTCAATGCTAAATTCGCCTAGTTATTTCAATGCTAAATTCTCCTGTTTGATTTGTACTAGGTGCCTCGGTGAATGTATGTGCTCTGACTTTAACATAGCTATTTCTGTGACCAGTTACAAGCTAATCACTGAGCTATTTCAATGCTAAATTCTATGCTAATTCTTTTGTCAAGGAGTGCCTCTGCGGATGTGTATACTTTAACTTAGCTATTTCAATGCTAAATTCTATGCTAATTCCTTTGTCAAGGGGTGCCTTTGTGGATGTGTATGCTTTAACTTTAACATAGCCTTTTCTGTGATCAGTCACAAGCTAATCACTCAGCCATTTCAATGCTAAATTATATGCTAATTCATTTGATAAGGCGCTTTGTTTCTTCTCACACAGCTTAAAGGTCGTGATCTCAGCGTGGCTTTCTCACTCCAGTGCTGTCCTCCAGACAGTCTCATGCCCTTCACCTGATGAAGGCCGCTTGTGTTGTGGCCAAAACGTCGTGAGAATATTATTGTGTTATTTTATTTTAGCAATTAATTATTTTATTCTCATTCTACGTGACTTTACCGAAAGAACCAAAGAAGATGAATCCTTGCAGTCACGAAAGCTTTAAATCGAGACTCTGCTTCTGTCTGGAGAGGGCTCAGGCAGATCATCAACTACAAGCCCAGAGCCCCCCACACCACTAACGACTCCTGCCTGGCCAACGACCTGAACGAGTTCTACTGTAGATTTGAAAGTCAATTGGACTGTCCTGAACTACCTCTTCCCACCCAAGAGGCCCCATCCCCCACCCCTTCTACAGAGACGACTCTCTCCTTTCAGGAGGGAGAAGTTAATAGACTTTTCAAGAGGCAGAATCCACGCAAAGCAGCTGGGCCGGACTCTGTCTCTCCAGCCACCCTCAGGCACTGCGCTGACCAGCTGTCTCCGGTGTTCACCAACATCTTTAACACCTCCCTGGAGACATGCCATGTACCAGCCTGTCTCAAGTCCTCCACCATCATCCCTGTGCCCAAAAAGCTAAGGCCAACAGAACTAAATGATCATAGACCAGTCGCCCTTACCTCTGTGGTAATGAAGTCTTTTGAGCGCCTGGTCCTGGCACACCTCCAAGCCATCACAGACCCTCTCCTGGACCCCCTTCAGTTTGCCTACAAAGCCAACAGGTCTGTGGACGACGCAGTTAACATGGCCGTCCACTTCACCCTACAGCATCCGGACTCCCCAGCATCCTACGCCAGGATCCTGTTTGTGGACTTCAGCTCTGCTTTCAACACCATCATCCATTCCCTGCTTCAGGACAAGCTCTTCCAGCTGAACGTGCTCGACTCCACCTGCAGGTGGATCACAGACTTCCTGTCTGACAGGAAGCAGTGCGTTAAGCTGGGAACACAAGTCTCTGACTCCAGGTCCATCAGCACCGGAACTCCTCAGGGCTGCGTCCTTTCCCCACTGCTCTTCTCCCTGTACACCAACAGCTGCACCTCCAATCATCTGTCCGTCAAACTCTTGAAGTTTTCGGACGACACCACCCTCATTGGGCTGATCTCTGGTGGGGATGAGTCTGACTATAGGTGGGAAGCTGACAACCTGGTGACCTTGTGTAGCCAGAACAATTTAGAGCTAAATGTTCTAAAGACAGTTGAGATGGTTGTCGACTTTAAGAAGAATACAGCCCCACTCACCCCCATCACCCTGTGCGACTCCCCAGTCAAAACTGTAGAGTCCTTCTGCTTCCTGGGCACTATTCTCTCACGGGACCTCAAGTGGGAACTGAACATCAGCTCCCTCACCAAGAGAGCTCAACAGAGGATGTACTTCATACGGCAGCTGAAGAAATTCAACCTGCCAAAGACAATGATGGTGCACTTCTATACAGCAATCATTGAATCCATCCTCACCTCCTCCATAACCGTCTGGTACGCTGCTGCCACTGCCAAGGACAAGAGCAGACTGCAGCGTATCATCCACACTGCTGAGAAGGTGATTGCCTGCAATCTACCAACCCTCGAGGACCTGCACACCACGAGGACCATGAGGCGAGCGAGGAAGATTGTGGCCGATTCATCCCACCCTGGACACTCTCTGTTCCAGCTACTCCCCTCCGGCAGAAGGCTGCGGTCCATCAGGACCAAAACCTCACGCCACAAAAACAGTTTCTTCCCATCTGCTGCTGGCCTCTTAAACAAGGCCAAGGGCTTACACTGACTTTAACTTTTTATCTTCAAAATGACACCTTGCCATATTTACACTTATGTTACCCTATTTGTATTTTTTGTATTTTTAGATTGTATCTTATAGCTACTTTATATTCAATATTTATTTAAAATTTCACATACTTTAGCCCCTCAGTGTTAGTTATACTTTGTACCTTTAGTATAGTTAGACTTGCATACCACTTATTTTAGATTTAAGATTGCTATATGTTGAATGTATGCACCTTCCTGCCAAAGTAAATTCCTTGTCTGTGCGAACTTTCATGGCGAATAAAACCCTTTCTGATTCTGATCACTGAAGGTTAAATGTATGAATCCATGAAGCCTTAGTTAATCGGTGAGTATTCGCTGAAGCAGGCATACTGCCACCACACCCTTGCTCGAGGGCATTTCGCAATTACGTAATCTTGCTCATTAATGAATTAGCGTATACTTTTGCCTTTGGGGTATAACAATTTGCCTTTACTGCCTTTCGTATGAACATCGTCGCATGAATGTTTAAGGACTTTTATTCCGATTGGCCATATATGCTCGTGTTACTCTGAAGTAATCGTTGTTCTGTTACCCAATAAACAAAGGTGATCACTGAAGGTTAAATGTATGAATCCATGAAGCCTTAGTTAAGCGGTGAGTATTCGCTGAAGCAGGCATACTGCCACCACACCCTTGCTCGAGGGCATTTCGCAATTACGTAATCTTGCTCAATAATTAATTACCGTATACTTTTGCCTTTGGGGTATAACAATTTGCCTTTACTGCCTTTCGTATGAACATCGTCACATGAATGTTTAAGGACTTTTATTCCGATTGGCCATATATGCTCGTGTTACTCTGAAGTAATCGTTGTTCTGTTACCCAATAAACAAAGGTGATCACTGAAGGTTAAATGTATGAATCCATGAAGCCTTAGTTAATCGGTGAGTATTTGCTGAAGCAGGCATACTGCCACACACCCTTGCTCGAGGACATTTCGCAATTACGTAATCTTGCTCAATAATTAATTACCGTATACTTTTGCCTTTGGGGTATAACAATTTGCCTTTACTGCCTTTCGTATGAACATCGTCGAATGAATGTTTAAGGACTTTTATTCCTATTGGCCATATATGCTCGTCTTACTCTGAAGTAATCGTTGTTCTGTTACCCAATAAACAAAGGTGATCACTGAAGGTTAAATGTATGAATCCATGAAGCCTTAGGTAATCGGTGAGTATTTGCTGAAGCAGGCATACTGCCACCACACCCTTGCTCCAAAACATTTCGCAATTACGTAATCTTGCTCATGGATTAATTACCGCAAACTTTGCCTTCAGGACAGGTTTATTTATTTAAGGACATTTGGTTCCTATCGTTCGCGTACTCTGAGAGGCAGTAATCAATTGTTCTGTTACCCAGTTAACAAACGTGATCGTTGAGGGTCAAATGTCTGGACCAATGAGGGGAACATCTCCTGGAGTACTGTGTTGACAATTTCAAGCATGAGAATTCGCATATTAGAGTGTTAAGGTTTTAAACTTGGTTCGAAGCTTTCGTGACTGCAGGAATTAATCTTTGTTTTTTTTCGGTAAAGTCACGTATAAATAAGAAATAATAAAATAACATAAGAGCGTACGACGTTTCGGTTGCAACACAAGCAGCCATCATCAGGTACAGAAGAGCCAAACCCACGAGAGAGGGGAAACACATAACCCCAGATGTATACACAGACACCCAAGTAGGGGGAACTAATACAGACACAACAGGGGACACAGAGAGAGAAGCATACCAAACAGAGCTCAGCAGAACTTGGAAACCACACAAAGCAACACAGACGGTCGGTTAAAACACAATCAACGCATAGCCCGGTTGATCACGCTATTTCAAAGATTCCTAAGTTGCAAGTCAAGTATGAAATTTAAGATACAGACGGCACACACACACATAGACATTCAAGTAGAGCGTACCAGCACAGGCACAAGCACACAGCGAAGTCGCCTCAAATAGGCAGAGAAGGCAAGGCTGAGAGACAATGGGACATTTTAGCATGAGAAGGCAAGGCTGAGAGACAATGGAACATTTTAGCATGAGGTATGCATAGAGCAAAGTGGAGCACGGCTGCAAACATTCGGAAGCACCAAGACCCACACACAGGCAGAGACAGCACAGAGAAACAAATCCAAGCACAGACACAAAGGCAGATGCACAAGCAGAGACATCACACAGACAACACAAGACAACACAAAGACTTCTCTCTCAGCCTTGCCTTCTCGTGCTAATGTGTCCCATTGTCTCTCAGCCTTGCCTTCTCTGCCTATTTGAGGCCGCTGTGTGCTTGTGCCTGTGCTGGTACGCTCTACTTGAATGTCTGTGTGTGTGTGTGCCGTCTGTATCTTAAATTTCATACTTGACTTGCAACTTAGCAATCTTTGAAATAGCGTGATCAACCGGGCTATGCGTTGATTGTGTTTTGACCGACCGTCTGTGTTGCTTTGTGTGGTTCCCAAGTTCTGCTGAGCTCTGTTTGGTATGCTTCTCTCTCTGTGTCCCCTGTTGTGTCGGTGTTGGTTCCCCCTACTTGGGTGTCTGTGTATACATCTGGGGTTATGTGTTTCCCCTCTCTCATAATTTAGCTCTTCTGTACCTGATGATGGCTGCTTGTGTTGCAACCGAAACGTCGTACGCTATTATGTTATTTTATTATTTCTTATTTATACGTGACTTTGCTGAAAAAAAACAAAGATTGCTAAGGTTTTGTTTAGAAATTAAAATTGCTTAACAAAGAAATGTTTGTGTTTCTTTCCTGAGTTCATGCGTAATAATCTTAATTATAAGAACTGTATCCTGCGGTGAGATTTGAATTTGGAGACCTGACATAACACACTAATACATAATCAGTAAATGCTAAATCGATAATAATTGTATTATACTGATCGATAATACGAACCTAGACAATGAAGCCGAGCTTAATCTGGCGTACTTACAGCACACCTGCATAACTTCATACGATTAATTGTCTTATCCCGATTGATGACACTACCCTCGTCAGCGAGGCAGGGCCTAATTATCATAACGGTTCGCATTAGCATAATCCCATACATTCACATAAATTAATAAGATTATATCGCGAATTAGCATAATTCATGAGCATAATTACATAAATTAACATAATTTCAGAAAATTGCGCATTTTTCCAAATTTCATTTAATCTTTATTATTTTCATCAAATTTTCCAAGACCCGGCAAATACAACACTAATGATGTTTGGTCGTGAATCTCGCCCCCCAGCAGGTCTGTTGTTCGGCGTTCCCCCGCCGCAACCGGAGGAAGGGAGCCAGCCGCCCGTGGAGCACCTGATGGGGACCCTGCGAGGGGCCCGCGGCCGGGCCTACCAACAGGGGGAGGCCGCACATCAGCGGCAAGAGCGGGGCACCCGGCCCCGCGTGGAACCCCCCCCCCTCTACTCGGCGGGCTCTAAGGTGCGGCCGCACACCCCGCGCGTAGGGGCCGGACCGGTGAGGAAACTGGAAACTGGAGCGTGGTGCGGCAGATCCCCCCCTGGACGGTTCCGATCCAGGGCGGGGAGAGGGGCCGAGAGACGGTGGTCAACGTCCGCCGATTGAAACCATGGAGGGCGGCCCCGGCGGGAGAGACCCCCGCCAGTCGAGTACCCCGAAACCCCGGGGATCCCCGCGCCCCCCATACTCGGGGCTTTCGCACCGTACATGGGCCCCGAGGGACCCCAACCCCCGGGAGGCCCCGGCCCGGCCAGGAGGCGGCGGGGACGGCGGCCCCTAAACCCCTCTGCCCCTGAGTTTGTTCCCCAGCCCGCGGATGCCGAGGTACGGAAGGAGCCTCAGGAGCGGAGAAGGAGACCGCCGCGGCGGGAGCCCCAAGGAACGGAGCCGCCACCCCCGAGACCGGCAACAAGGGCCGGGAGAGTCCCGCGGACTCCGCGGCGCTACCCCGTGGGGGCGGCCCAAGCGCGGTGCTCCAGTCAACCCGGGACGGGGACGGACACCTCGGGGGGCTGTGTGGTGCCACCGCAGCGGAGCAGCTCGGCCGGCGCTACCCTCTCCTCGCACCCCCCCCACGAATGCACGCCCCACTAAACACTCGCATGCACCCCCGTGGGGTCTCGAGGAGGGATCACCTGGTACGATGGGTTTTCACCCGAGGACCCCACTAGCAGAGACGTTCCACGGTTTCCCCGGACCAGGAAATTGGCTGAGCCCCCCAGACCGGATTACATGGCGGCCCCCCCCCAAAAAGGGGGGTGCATAGAGCTTTACAGGCCGGCCGCGATGAAGCATTCACAACACGGGGGGATGGGACCTTCAGCCAGCACCCAGCGGCAAGGTAAGCAGTGGGGTGGGAGGAAAAAGCCCCTAGGCAGATAAGAGTTGACTTAAGTTGGAGGGAGCGAGGGGATTATCGGTGAGTCAACGGCAAGGAACGCAGTTACAGAGACAATGGGAAGTGGGGGGGGGGATGACGCGACCCCCCCACCCCCACCCCCAACGGCCAGAGCGCTCAAAACGGCCGTAAAAAGAGGATCCGATTGGATGAGCAGGATGACGTCAGATGACCCGGGGGTTAAGGGGCTTTGGGGACATAAGGGGGCCAGGAGGGAGATTTGGTTCAGAGTTCGCCTGGGGTGGAGAGAGAAAACCAGCCGCCCTCGGCGTCCGTGGGACGCCTGCAGGGCGCAGCTGAAAACGATCGCCCAGGCAAAGTCTCCGAGGCGAGCATCTTCCCCAGCCCCCGTCGTGCGGCTGGGCAGGTGGTTCAGTACGGGGGGAGGGGCGCCAATTCAGCCAGCTCGAGCTTGGGGGGTAGACGCACTCTGCGACGGCCAGGTGATAGGAGGCTGGGCGCTGTCCGGACACACAGACTGACGTTGTGACGCGTGGTGCGTGTGTGTGTGCGTGTGAAGAGCGGTGGGACAGCGATCGGCGCACGACGGTGTGCGGGTGACTCTAAATCAGTGTGGGTGTGACGCGCGCACACACAGACGCACAATTAGGTCGAGGGACGCTTGACCGCGCCGCAAGCGTAGCGCAGAGATTAATTAATTTGTTGATTCCGAGCGTTCGCCTTCTTGACACAACGGCGGAGCATAAATAATTAATTAACTCCGAACAGCCGCGAGTGGAGGTGGAGGGGGCAGGCGTCGCGGCGAGTGGGGAGGGGGAGATCAGCCCCCACGTAGTGGGGGAGGGGGGCAGTGGCCCCCCACACTTACTCTTGCCCAGGTCTGCCCTCGGTGGGCTCCGCACGTGTCCTATGCCCAGAGTCCAGGCCGTCGCTCCTGGCTTGAAGCCCTCCTTCCCCCCGTGCTGTGTGGGTTGAGGAAGTGCTGAGAGATATGGCTCCTGCCTACCTCGCTCTGAGCACTGCCTTTTTACACGACTCCAGGGGGACCCAACCCCCATCAACTCCACCTCGACTGGGCCCAAACTGGTCTGGGCCAAAGGCGATGGGCAGAGTCGAGAGAGAGACGCTTCGGGAACCATCCCGGAAGGTTCCACGGGGGGGGGGGGGGGGGGGGGCGTGGCTAGAGGCGGAGCCTAGCTCCGCCGGGGAGAATATAAACAGGGGTCGGTGTGGGAACCCTTGACCACGTGGTGGGTTCCCATCGAGGCCGGGGGGAGCGGAGAGAGACGCAGAGCTGTGCGGTGCTCCGCGTCCAACAAAGGACACACCCTTACAAGAAGTGTCGTGGAAGGCGTCCATTGCAGATAGAAGGTTAGAGGCAAACGGGGGCTCGGGTCCTGGCTGTCGCCGTGGCCGCTGCATTGCCGCTCAGCTACAAAGTTGTCCGTCACCGATGTCGCTGTATGGGTGGCTAGGCTGTAAGTAGCTCAGCGCTTATGTTATTCTGTGACCCTGTCCGTAAGGTATGAAGAAATAAATAGGAAACCCTCTACAAGTCGTACCTCGGAAGTCGTCTCATTACACTCGTAACGAATTGGCACGTTCTGTCTACGTTACAAACCTTCATCATTGGCTGTGTCAGGTGGTGGCGGATTTAACGACACATTTATGTCTGTTGCAAGAGAAGGTGGTTCTTAGTTTTCGGCTGACTTCAATGAGGAGTGGCTGTCCACATTCTTCCTCTCTCACACTCTCTCCCCTCCACTCTCTCCATGTCTCACCAACTCTCCCCCTTCACTCTATTCCTCAACAAACCACTCTCCCCTCCACTCTCTCACTCATCCACTATACCACTCCACTCTCCTCCTATACCACTCTCTCTCTCTCTCACCCTCCACTCTCCCCGCCCTCACCAACTCTCCGTCCACTCTCTCACTCATCCACTATACCACTCCACTCTCCTCCTCCACTCTGCGTTCCACTCTCTGCCTCACCAACTTTCCCCTCCACTCACCCAGCCACTCTCCCCCTCCCCTCGACCCCTCACCCAGCCACTCTCCCCCTCCACTCTGTCCCTCACTCATCAACTCTGCCCTGAACTCTGTCCCTCACTCACTCTCCACTCCCTTCCTCACCGACTCTACCCCACTCTGTCACCCACTACAGGTTATCTTCTCTCACCCTCTACTCTCCCCTCCACACTCCCTCTCTCACCCTCCACTCTCCCCTCCACTCTCTCACTTACCAACTCTCCCCTCCACTTTCTCCCTCACGATCCCATTCCCCCCTCCACTGTCTCCCTCAATCACCCACTCTCCCCTCTCTCCATCACTCACCCACTCTCCCCTATCTCCATCACTCACCCACTCTCCACCTCTCTCCATCACTCACCCACTCTCCCCTCTCTCCATCACTCACCCACTCTCCCCTCTCTCCATCACTCACCCACTCTCCCCTCTCTCCATCACTCACCCACTCTCCCCTCTCTCCATCACTCACCCACTCGCCCCTCTCTCCATCAATCACCCACTCTCCCCTCTCTCCATCACTCACCCACTCTCCCCTCTCTCCATTACTCACCCACTCTCCCCTCTCTCCATCACTCACCCACTCTCCCCTCTCTCCATCACTCACCCACTCTCCCCTCTCTCCATCACTCACCCACTCGCCCCTCTCTCCATCAATCACCCACTCTCCCCTCTCTCCATCACTCACCCACTCTCCCCTCTCTCCATCACTCACCCACTCTCCCCTCTCTCCATCACTCATCACCTCTCCCCTCTCTCCATCACTCACCCTCTCTCCCCTCTCTCCATCACTCACCCACTCTCCCCTCTCTCCATCACTCACCCACTCTCCCCTCTCTCCATCACTCACCCACTCTCCCCTCTCTCCATCACTCATCACCTCTCCCCTCTCTCCATCACTCACCCTCTCTCCCCTCTCTCCATCACTCACCCACTCTCCCCTCTCTCCATCACTCACCCACTCTCCCCTCTCTCCATCACTCACCCACTCTCCCCTCTCTCCATCACTCACCCACTCTCCCCTCTCTCCATCACTCACCCACTCTCCCCTCTCTCCATCACTCACACACTCTCCCCTCTCTCCATCACTCACCCACTCTCCCCTCTCTCCATCACTCACCCACTCTCCCCTCTCTCCATTACTCACCCACTCTCCCCTCTCTCCATCACTCACCCACTCTCCCCTCTCTCCATCACTCACCCACTCTCCCCTCTCTCCATCACTCACCCACTCGCCCCTCTCTCCATCAATCACCCACTCTCCCCTCTCTCCATCACTCACCCACTCTCCCCTCTCTCCATCACTCATCACCTCTCCCCTCTCTCCATCACTCACCCTCTCTCCCCTCTCTCCATCACTCACCCACTCTCCCCCTCTCTCCATCACTCACCCACTCTCCCCTCTCTCCATCACTCACCCACTCTCCCCTCTCTCCATCACTCACCCACTCTCCCCTCTCTCCATCACTCACCCACTCTCCCCTCTCTCCATCACTCACACACTCTCCCCTCTCTCCATCACTCAACCACTCTCCCCTCTCGCCATCACTCACCCACTCTCCCCTCTCTCCATCACTCACCCACTCTCCCCTCTCTCCATCACTCACCCACTCTCCCCTCTCTCCATCACTCACCCACTCTCCCCTCTCTCCATCACTCACCCACTCTCCCCTCTCTCCATCACTCACCCACTCTCCCCTCTCTCCATCACTCACCCACTCTCCCCTCTCTCCATCACTCACCCACTCTCCCCTCTCTCCATCACTCACCCACTCTCCCCTCTCTCCATCACTCACCCACTCTCCCCTCTCTCCATCACTCACCCACTCTCCCCTCTCTCCATCACTCACCCACTCTCCCCTCTCTCCATCACTCACCCACTCTCCCCTCTCTCCATCACTCACCCACTCTCCCCTCTCTCCATCACTCACCCACTCTCCCCTCTCTCCATCACTCACCCACTCTCCCCTCTCTCCATCACTCACCCACTCTCCCCTCTCTCCATCACTCACCCACTCTCCCCTCTATCCATCACTCACCCACTCTCCCCTCTCTCCATCACTCACCCACTCTCCCCTCTCTCCATCACTCACCCACTCTCCCCTCTCTCCATCACTCACCCACTCTCCCCTCTCTCCATCACTCACCCACTCTCCCCTCTCTCCATCACTCACCCACTCTCCCCTCTCTCCATCACTCACCCACTCTCCCCTCTCTCCATCACTCACCCACTCTCCCCTCTCTCCATCACTCACCCACTCTCCCTTCTCTCCATTACTCACCCCCTCTCCCCTCTCTCCATCACTCACCCACTCTCCCCTCTCTCCATCACTCACCCACTCTCCCCTCTCTCCATCACTCACCCACTCTCCCCTCTCTCCATCAATCACCCACTCTCCCCTCTCTCCATCACTCACCCACTCTCCCCTCTCTCCATCACTCACCCTCTCGCTCCATCACTCACCCACTCTCCCCTCTCTCCATCACTCACCCACTCTCCCCTCTCTCCATCACTCACCCACTCTCCCCTCTCTCCATCACTCACCCACTCTCCCCTCTCTCCATCAGTCACCCACTCTCCCCTCTCTCCATCACTCACCCACTCTCCCCTCTCTCCATCACTCACCCACTCTCTCCTCTCTCCATCACTCACCCACTTTCCCCTCTCTCCATCACTCACCCACTCTCCCCTCTCTCCATCACTCACCCACTCTCCCCTCTCTCCATCACTCACCCACTCTCCCCTCTCTCCATCACTCACCCACTCTCCCCTCTCTCCATCACTCACCCACTCTCCCTTCTCTCCATTACTCACCCCCTCTCCCCTCTCTCCATCACTCACCCACTCTCCCCTCTCTCCATCACTCACCCACTCTCCCTCTCTCCATCACTCACCCACTCTCCCTTCTCTCCATTACTCACCCACTCTCC
>NW_027422603.1:829947-862064 GCF_048934315.1 Petromyzon marinus | reverse complement strand
GGAGAGTGGAGGAGAGTGGGGAGGGGGGAGAGTGGGGAGGGGGGAGAGTGGGAGGGGGAGAGTGTGAGATTGGGGAGGGGGGAGAGTGGGGAGGGGAGTGGGGAGGGGGGAGAGTGGGGAGGGGGGAGAGTGGAGGGGTGGGGAGGGGGCAGAGTGGGGAGGGGGGAGAGTGGGGAGGGGGGAGAGTGTGAGAGGGGGGAGAGTGGGGAGGGGGGGAGAGTGGAGAGGGGGAGAGTGTGAGAGGGGGGAGAGTGGGGAGGGGGGGGAGTGAGAGTGGGGAGAGTGAGAGTGGGGAGAGTGGGGAGAGTGGGGAGGGGGGAGAGTGGGGAGGGGGAGAGTTGGGAGAGTGTGAGAGTGGGGAGGGGGGGAGAGTGGGGAGGGGGGAGAGTGTGAGAGTGGGGAGGGGGGAGAGTGGGAGGGGGGAGAGTGGGGAGGGGGGAGAGTGGGGAGAGTGTGAGAGGGGGGGAGGGGGGAGGGTGGGGAGGGGGGAGAGTGTGAGAGGGGGGAGAGGTGGGGAGGGGGGGAGAGTGGGGAGGGGGGAGAGTGTGAGAGGGGGGAGAGTGGGGAGGGGGGGAGAGTGGGGAGGGGGGAGAGTGGGGAGGGGGGAGAGTGGGGAGGTGGAGAGTGGGGGAGGGGGGAGAGTGTGAGAGGGGGCGAGTGGGAGGGGGGGAGAGTGTGAGAGGGGGGAGAGTGGGGAGGGGGGAGAGTGTGAGAGGTGGGGAGAGTGGTGAGGTGGGAGAGTGGGGAGGGGGGAGAGTGTGAGAGGGGGGAGAGTGGGGAGGGGGGAGAGTGGGGAGGGGGAGAGTGGGGAGGGGGGAGAGGTGGGGAGGGGGAGGAGTGGGGAGGGGGGAGAGTGGGGAGGGGGGAGAGTGGTGAGGGGGGGAGAGTGGGGAGGGGGGAGAGTGTGAGAGATGGGGAGAGTGTGAGAGGGGGGAGAGTGGGGAGGGGGGAGAGTGGGAGGGGGGGGAGAGTGGGGAGGGGGGAGAGTGGGGAGGGGGGAGAGTGGGGAGGGGGGAGAGTGAGAGAGTGGGGAGAGTGTGAGAGGGGGGAGAGGGGGAGGGGGAGAGTGGGGGGTGGGAGAGTGGGGAGGGGGGAGAGTGTGAGAGTGGGGAGAGTGGGGAGGGGGAGAGGGGGAGGGGGGAGAGTGTGGAGTGGGGGAGAGTGTGAGAGGGGGGAGAGTGGGGAGGGGGAGAGTGGGAGGGGGGAGAGTGGGGAGGGGGGAGAGTGGGGAGGGGGGAGAGTGTGAGAGTGGGGAGAGTGTGAGAGGGGGGCGAGTGGGGAGGGGGGAGAGTGGGGAGGTGGGAGAGTGGGGAGGGGGAGAGTGTGAGAGTGGGGAGAGTGGGGAGGGGGGAGAGTGGGGAGGGGGGAGAGTGTGAGAGTGGGGAGAGTGTGAGAGGGGGGAGAGTGGGAGGGGGGAGAGTGGGGAGGTGGGAGAGTGGGGAGGGGGGAGAGTGTGAGAGTGGGGAGGAGAGGGGAGGGGGGAGTGGGAGGTGGGAGAGTGGGGAGGGGGAGAGTGTGAGAGTGGGGAGAGTGGGGAGGGGGGAGAGTGGGGAGGGGGGAGAGTGGGAGGGGGGAGAGAGTGGGGAGGGGGGGAGATGTGAGAGTGGGGAGAGTGTGAGAGGGGGGCGAGTGGGGAGGGGGGAGAGTGGGGAGGTGGGAGAGTGGGGAGGGGGGAGAGTGTGAGAGTGGGGAGAGTGGGGAGGGGGGAGAGTGGGGAGGGGGGAGAGTGGGGGAGGTGGGAGAGTGGGGAGGGGGGAGAGTGTGAGAGTGGGGAGAGTGGGGAGGGGGGGAGAGTGGGGAGGGGGGAGAGTGGGGAGGGGGGAGAGTGGGGAGGGGGGAGAGTGTGAGAGTGGGGAGAGTGTGAGAGGGGGGGAGAGTGGGGAGGGGGGAGAGTGGGGAGGGGGGAGGAGTGGGGAGGGGGGAGAGTGGGGAGGGGGGAGAGTGTGAGAGTGGGGAGAGTGTGAGAGGGGGGCGAGTGGGGAGGGGGGAGAGTGGGGAGGTGGGAGAGTGGGAGGGGGGAGAGTGTGAGAGTGGGGAGAGTGGGGAGGGGGGAGAGTGTGAGAGTGGGGAGAGTGGGGAGGGGGGAGAGTGTGAGAGGGGGGAGAGTGGGGAGGGGGGAGAGTGTGAGAGGGAGGGGGGGAGGGAGAGGGGGGAGGGGGGGAGAGGGAGGGGGCGGCAGCTGACCCTGACGAGAGCCGCGGTGCTCGTGACAGGCGGACGAGGAGCAGATCGCTTCCACCACCACCACGACCAGCAGCAGCAGCCATTCACCATCACCATCATGTCAGCTCCCCAGCACTACGATGTGGTCGTGGTCGGAGCTGGATCTCTGGTGAGTGACGCTCCCTCACCACCCACTCCCTCACCACCCGCTCACTAACCACCCGCTCACTCACCACCCACTCACTCACCACCCACTCACTCACCACCCACTCACCACCACCCACTCACTCACCACCCACTCACTACCCACCCGCTCCCTCACCACCCGCTCACTCACCACCCGCTCACCACCACCCACTCACTCACCACCCACTCACTCACCACCCACTCACTCACCACCCACTCACTCACCACCCGCTCACCACCACCCACTCACTCACCACCCACTCACTCACCACCCACTCACTCACCACCCGCTCACCACCACCCACTCACTCACCACCCACTCACTACCCACCCGCTCCCTCACCACCCGCTCACTCACCACCCACTCACTCACCACCCACTCACTCACCACCCACTCACTACCCACCCACTCACTCACCACCCGCTCACCACCACCCACTCACTCACCACCCACTCACTCACCACCCACTCACTCACCACCCGCTCACCACCACCCACTCACTCACCACCCACTCACTACCCACCCGCTCCCTCACCACCCGCTCACTCACCACCCACTCACTCACCACCCACTCACTCACCACCCACTCACTACCCACCCGCTCCCTCACCACCCGCTCACTCACCACCATCTCATCACCCCCAACTCCTGGTCTCTGTGATAGGTGCTCGCTAACAGCACTTACCCCAACAGTCCGTGCAGTCTACACGGGGCACCTTTGTATTTTGCGCGTGTCAGAGGGAGTGTGTGAGAGGGTGTGTGTGTGACGGCAGTGTGTAAACAATGCGCGTGTTGTGTACACATTGCAACCAGAGAGACAAAGGCGGCCGGGCGTGGTTGCTGGCCGCCCACCGGCTCGTGTGCCACTGTTTCTCGGCCTCCACAGGCGCTGCTGCTGCTGCTCGCTACTAACAGCCACTTGCCCCAACAGCCTGTCACAGGCTACACGGGGGATCTTTGTCTGTGTGTGTGTGAGTGTGGAGCGGTGGTGCAGTGGTTAGCGATGCGCTTCGCTACGAACACGCCCACCCGAGTTCGATTCCCGCTCACGGCCACCAATATCAGCGACAGTTATCTGAACCAGTCCTGGGCCTCCCCCAGGTCGACTCAGCCTCGAATGAGTACTCGGTGTGGTGTTGCAGTAAGCATCGCCACTGGGGAGACAAAGGCGGTCGGGCGTGGTGCTGGCCACCCACCCCCTCGTGTGCCACAGTGCCGGTAAGCCTTCATAGCTGCTACTCGCTCTGCATGTGTGTGTCTTTGTGAGATGGGGCCTTACCATCAGCCCCACCAAAACTAAGCACCTGCCTGGGTATTTTGTACCATCGGACACTCCACCCCCACAACTCCCAATCGGTGATGGGGCAGTTGTGGAGAGAGTAGAGAGTTTCCCATACCTGGGCAGTGTGCTTATGACCGGCTCCAGTTTAACAGCAGAGGTCTCACTCCGAATCAGTCGAGCGGCAATATCTTTTCATCGGTTGCGTAACTCTGTGTGGAAGCTACCACCTGGTCTGTCGCTCCGCACTAAGCTTCAGGTCTTCTCGGCCACGGTCATTCCCTCCCTTCTCTACGCTTGCGAAACGTGGACCCCCCTAATGGAACATCTTCGCCGGTTAGAAACATTTAGGCTGGCCTCCCTACGATCCATCCTGGGTTTAACCAGACTGGATTGTGTGAGGAGCTCACAAATCCTTGAAAGATCTGGGCAAGGTCCCATCGGTGAGCTCCTCCGGCGGGGAAGGCAGCGATGGCTGGGTCATGTAGCCCGCATGCCCAGCCACCGCATGCCGAAACAGCTTTTGTTTGGCCGGATTGAGGGGGCTAAGCGGGCGCGGCACGGGCTAGAGAAGAGATGGAGTGATGTGGTACAGGAGGACGTGGAGCTGAGTGGACTTGCCGATGACTGGTACCAGCGGTGTCAAGATCGGCCTCTGTGGAGGAGGAGGCTCGTGAAGGACGCTACTGGGCAGTTGGAGGCAGTCGCCCTCCAACAACAACGGAGGGCGGAGGAGCGACGCTCACAACAACGAGCGGAGCGCCGGGTGGCTAAAGCACAGCAGGTTGGCACAGTAGGGGGCACAGGTGGTGCATCAGCCAGTCATCTCAGTCAGTCGACCCGTGGCACCTGGGTCTGCCCCGTGACCCCCTGCCAGCGGGCGTTCGACACTTCACGTGGCCTCAGGTTGCACATAGCCTGGCACAAGCGTCGTGGTGACGTAACCGCCACTTAGTGGCGAATGGCGGTTGTAGTTGTGAGTGTGTGTGTCTTTGTGAGTGAGTGTGTGTGTCTTTGTGAGTGTGTGTGTCTTTGTGAGTGAGTGTGTGTGTGTCTTTGTGAGTGTGTGTGTGTCTTTGTGAGTGTGTGTGTGTGTCTTTGTGAGTGTGTGTGTGTGTCTTTGTGAGTGAGTGTGTGTGTCTTTGTGAGTGAGTGTGTGTGTCTTTGTGAGTGAGTGTGTGTGTCTTTGTGAGTGAGTGTGTGTGTCTTTGTGAGTGTGTGTGTGTCTTTGTGAGTGTGTGTGTGTCTTTGTGAGTGAGTGTGTGTGTCTTTGTGAGTGAGTGTGTGTGTCTTTGTGAGTGTGTGTGTCTTTGTGAGTGTGTGTGTGTGTCTTTGTGAGTGAGTGTGTGTATGTGTCTTTGTGAGTGAGTGTCTGTATGTCTTTGTGAGTGAGTGTCTGTGTGTCTTTGTGAGTGTGTGTGTGTCTTTGTGAGTGAGTGTGTGTGTCTTTCTGAGTGAGTGTGTGTGTCTTTGTGAGTGTGTGTGTGTGTCTTTGTGAGTGTGTGTGTGTCTTTGTGAGTGAGTGTGTGTGTCTTTGTGAGTGTGTGTGTCTTTGTGAGTGTGTGTGTCTTTGTGAGTGTGTGTGTCTTTGTGAGTGAGTGTGTGTGTCTTTGTGAGTGAGTGTGTGTGTCTTTGTGAGTGTGTGTGTGTGCGTGTCTTTGTGAGTGAGTGTGTGTATGTGTCTTTGTGAGTGAGTGTGTGTATGTGTCTTTGTGAGTGAGTGTCTGTGTGTCTTTGTGAGTGTGTGTGTGTGTCTTTGTGAGTGAGTGTCTGTGTGTCTTTGTGAGTGAGTGTGTGTGTTTTTGTGAGTGAGTGTGTGTATCTTTGTGAGTGTGTGTGTGTCTTTGTGTGTGTGTGTCTTTGTGGGTGTGTGTCTTTGTGAGTGAGTGTGTGTGTGTCTTTGTGAGTGAGTGTGTGTGTCTTTGTGAGTGAGTGTGTGTCTTTGTGAGTGAGTGTGTGTGTCTTTGTGAGTGTGTGTGTGTCTTTGTGAGTGAGTGTGTGTGTGTCTTTGTGAGTGAGTGTGTGTGTGTCTTTGTGAGTGTTTGTGTGAGTCTTTGTGAGTGTGTGTGTCTTTGTGAGTGAGTGTGTGTGTCTTTGTGAGTGAGTGTGTGTGTGTCTTTGTGAATGTCTGTGTGTCTTTGTGAGTGTGTGTGTGTCTTTGTGAGTGAGTGTGTGTGTGTCTTTGTGAGTGAGTGTCTGTGTGTCTTTGTGAGTGAGTGTGTGTCTTTGTGAGTGAGTGTCTGTGTGTCTTTGTGAGTGAGTGTGTGTGTCTTTGTGAGTGTGTGCGTCTTTGTGAGTGTGTGTGTCTTTGTGAGTGTGTGTGTCTTTGTGAGTGAGTGTGTGTGTCTTTGTGAGTGTGTGTGTGTGTCTTTGTGAGTGTGTGTGTGTCTTTGTGAGTGAGTGTCTGTGTGTCTTTGTGAGTGTGTGTGTATGTCTTTGTGAGTGAGTGTGTGTGTTTTTGTGAGTGAGTGTGTGTATCTTTGTGAGTGTGTGTCTTTGTGGGTGTGTGTGTGTCTTTGTGAGTGAGTGTGTGTGTGTGTCTTTGTGAGTGAGTGTGTGTGTGTGTCTTTGTGAGTGAGTGTGTGTGTCTTTGTGAGTGAGTGTGTGTCTTTGTGAGTGAGTGTGTGTGTCTTTGTGAGTGTGTGTGTGTGTCTTTGTGAGTGAGTGTGTGTTTCTTTGTGAGTGAGTGTGTGTTTCTTTGTGAGTGAGTGTGTGTGCGTCTTTGTGAGTGTCTGTGTGAGTCTTTGTGAGTGTGTGTGTCTTTGTGAGTGAGTGTGTGTGTCTTTGTGAGTGTGAGTGTGTGTGTCTTTGTGAGTGAGTGTGTGTGTGTCTTTGTGAGTGAGTGTCTGTGTGTCTTTGTGAGTGTGTGTGTGTGTCTTTGTGAGTGAGTGTCTGTGTGTCTTTGTGAGTGAGTGTGTGTGTTTTTGTGAGTGAGTGTGTGTATCTTTGTGAGTGTGTGTGTGTCTTTGTGTGTGTGTGTCTTTGTGGGTGTGTGTCTTTGTGAGTGAGTGTGTGTGTGTCTTTGTGAGTGAGTGTGTGTGTCTTTGTGAGTGTGTGTGTCTTTGTGAGTGAGTGTGTGTGTGTCTTTGTGAGTGTGTGTGTGTCTTTGTGAGTGTGTGTGTGTGTCTTTGTGAGTGTGTGTGTGTGTCTTTGTGAGTGAGTGTGTGTGTCTTTGTGAGTGAGTGTGTGTGTCTTTGTGAGTGAGTGTGTGTGTCTTTGTGAGTGAGTGTGTGTGTCTTTGTGAGTGTGTGTGTGTCTTTGTGAGTGTGTGTGTGTCTTTGTGAGTGTGTGTGTGTCTTTGTGAGTGAGTGTGTGTGTCTTTGTGAGTGAGTGTGTGTGTCTTTGTGAGTGTGTGTGTCTTTGTGAGTGTGTGTGTGTGTCTTTGTGAGTGAGTGTGTGTATGTGTCTTTGTGAGTGAGTGTCTGTATGTCTTTGTGAGTGAGTGTCTGTGTGTCTTTGTGAGTGTGTGTGTGTCTTTGTGAGTGAGTGTGTGTGTCTTTCTGAGTGAGTGTGTGTGTCTTTGTGAGTGTGTGTGTGTCTTTGTGAGTGTGTGTGTGTCTTTGTGAGTGAGTGTGTGTGTCTTTGTGAGTGTGTGTGTCTTTGTGAGTGTGTGTGTCTTTGTGAGTGTGTGTGTCTTTGTGAGTGAGTGTGTGTGTCTTTGTGAGTGAGTGTGTGTGTCTTTGTGAGTGTGTGTGTGTGCGTGTCTTTGTGAGTGAGTGTGTGTATGTGTCTTTGTGAGTGAGTGTGTGTATGTGTCTTTGTGAGTGAGTGTCTGTGTGTCTTTGTGAGTGTGTGTGTGTGTCTTTGTGAGTGAGTGTCTGTGTGTCTTTGTGAGTGAGTGTGTGTGTTTTTGTGAGTGAGTGTGTGTATCTTTGTGAGTGTGTGTGTGTCTTTGTGTGTGTGTGTCTTTGTGGGTGTGTGTCTTTGTGAGTGAGTGTGTGTGTGTCTTTGTGAGTGAGTGTGTGTGTCTTTGTGAGTGAGTGTGTGTCTTTGTGAGTGAGTGTGTGTGTCTTTGTGAGTGTGTGTGTGTCTTTGTGAGTGAGTGTGTGTGTGTCTTTGTGAGTGAGTGTGTGTGTGTCTTTGTGAGTGTTTGTGTGAGTCTTTGTGAGTGTGTGTGTCTTTGTGAGTGAGTGTGTGTGTCTTTGTGAGTGAGTGTGTGTGTGTCTTTGTGAATGTCTGTGTGTCTTTGTGAGTGTGTGTGTGTCTTTGTGAGTGAGTGTGTGTGTGTCTTTGTGAGTGAGTGTCTGTGTGTCTTTGTGAGTGAGTGTGTGTCTTTGTGAGTGAGTGTCTGTGTGTCTTTGTGAGTGAGTGTGTGTGTCTTTGTGAGTGTGTGCGTCTTTGTGAGTGTGTGTGTCTTTGTGAGTGTGTGTGTCTTTGTGAGTGAGTGTGTGTGTCTTTGTGAGTGTGTGTGTGTGTCTTTGTGAGTGTGTGTGTGTCTTTGTGAGTGAGTGTCTGTGTGTCTTTGTGAGTGTGTGTGTATGTCTTTGTGAGTGAGTGTGTGTGTTTTTGTGAGTGAGTGTGTGTATCTTTGTGAGTGTGTGTCTTTGTGGGTGTGTGTGTGTGTGTCTTTGTGAGTGAGTGTGTGTGTGTGTCTTTGTGAGTGAGTGTGTGTGTGTGTCTTTGTGAGTGAGTGTGTGTGTCTTTGTGAGTGAGTGTGTGTCTTTGTGAGTGAGTGTGTGTGTCTTTGTGAGTGTGTGTGTGTGTCTTTGTGAGTGAGTGTGTGTTTCTTTGTGAGTGAGTGTGTGTTTCTTTGTGAGTGAGTGTGTGTGCGTCTTTGTGAGTGTCTGTGTGAGTCTTTGTGAGTGTGTGTGTCTTTGTGAGTGAGTGTGTGTGTCTTTGTGAGTGTGAGTGTGTGTGTCTTTGTGAGTGAGTGTGTGTGTGTCTTTGTGAGTGAGTGTCTGTGTGTGTCTTTGTGAGTGTGCGGAGCGGTTAGTGCTCTGCCGCTATGAACTTGATGACCCGAGTTCGATTCCCGCTCACTTTCATCAGTCCTGGGGCTCCCCTAGGTCGACTCAGCCTCAAATGTGTTGCTGGTGTGGTGTGGAAAAATCGCCATTGGGGAGACAAAGGCGGTTGGGCGTGGTATTGGCTACCCACTCGCTCGTGGCCATCAAGGCGCTGCTACTCGCTAACAGCGCTCGCCCCAGCAGTCTGTTCAGGCTATACGGGGGATTTATTTTTGCGTGCACCTAGCCTGGCACAAGCGCCGCAGTGACATCACTAGCACTTAGTGGTGAAAGGCGGCTGTTGTTGTGGCTGTGTGTGAGGGGGGCAGATACAGCCAATGATATCCATGCCTTCTTTAACATCCTTTCCCCAGATCCTCGCTAAAGTGGCCTCTTGGGATAGAGGCATCCTATTGGGGGACCTTAATGCCCGAGTTGGTCATGATGCCGGCAGCTGGGCTGGAACGATTGGAAGGCATGGGCCAGATCAGCTCAATAACAAGGGTCGGAGGCTGCTAGACTTCTGTGCAGCCCATGGGCTTGTAATCACCAACCACGCTGTTCCGGCATCGGCGCATCCACCACACATCATGGATGCACGCCGGGTCCAAGCAAAAACATCTGCTGGACTACATAGTGACAGAACAGCGTTTGCGGGCCAATGTCCTTGACACCAGGACCTACCGTGGAGCTGATCTGCCCACTGACCATCGGCTTGTCATCTGTAAGATGCGCCTGCCATTCTTCCACTGCGGTGGTGGGTGTCCACCTAAGGATCGCATTCAAGCTCACAATGGCCTGGTCTCGGCTAGCTGATGAAAGTTGCGAGCGAGAATTTAATCATCGCTTCTAGCCGGGGTTTTGGTATCGGGGGAGGTTCAGGATTGTGGTTCATGTGGCTGCAATGTCAGCATTGGGTACATGGTGCAGACCTCCGTGGCTGACAACAGGAGATGTTCCAGCTGGCTGAGAGAAAGCAACAACCCCACTGCCACGGGTTACAGCATCCCACGTCCGACAATAATATTTACCGTGGCCTTCGCTCGGAGGTTCGGAGAAAAACCTTGCAGCACTGCAAGGATGAGCGGCTTGCAGAGAAGATGGAATTCGCCTCGGTTGCGTGCGATCACAAATCACTCTTGAACTCTGTCGCAAAAAAAGTGTCTTGCAGAGCCACACGCATCACCACCCTTCAGGGAAATAACCGGCGGTCCGCCCCCAGGAGCCGGCCTTCAGGTTTTGCTGAGCATTTCTGACGTCTTGACAGGGGGGGGGGGGGGGGGAAATCCGTCAGCCCAGGTGACATCATGGGGCAAGGTGACCCTGCTGGTTCCTGCAAGCCCTCAAATGTTGCAGCAAGTAGCTACCCCCATGTGAGTGGATGGCTGAGGTGCCACTGTTGCAGTGTGCGGGGCGATGCGGAGTGCAGCTAAAGCGGCTAACAGATGTGACTCATCAAGTGGACTGTTGGGGGAGGGTGGCGTTGGCGTGCAGGGCCGCCTGTTGCGGCATCATTGCAAGCAGCCTGGTCCACGGGATGGATTTGATTCTGCGAGATTGTATGTGGGATGCCCCTGGTGTGCCCCCATTTGAGCCAAAGTGTGTGGGGGGGAAGGGGGAGGGGTGGGGAGCGCATTGATTGCATCTCGCCGTGGTGCCGTTTCATTCTCGACGCTTCCATGCCTCCCGAATGGGATGGCGAGCCTGGCGTGCCCTCCGCCATGGAGGTTGTGCTACAGGCAAGCCCAGCATTTGCGGCCGTATCTCTGTCCTCTCCCCCGTAATCAAGATATTTGAGAGAGAGAGAGAGAGAGAAAAAAAAACAGAAAAATAATCACAAATTCTATCTCAGACCCAAGCCCTGCTCCATCCGAAGCGATCTGGCGCTCGAGAAAAACCGAGCACAGCTTAAAAAAAAAACTCTTGGCTTCTCCTACTACGATTCATATTGCACGAGATAAGGCCTCACTGAGCTTCATGGCTCTTTTGTCGGAAGCGGCCTGGTCATCATAAATGATTAGCTCGACGGAGCGGCTTATCACGTGCAAATGCATAGCGGCCATATACTTCAAATGCACGTTTCTAAATGTGGCGGGGAAAACCGGAGGACAAGGCATCCGACCACGGGGAGAGAGACACGGCTGCCTGCGTATAGTTAATGTCATAACAGGTCCCTGCAGGGTGGGCTGGTAGGGACATTGGAATTTCTCACTTCGTTAAAGTATTGAAAGGGGGCGGACGGACGGACGGACACATGAATCTATCGCAGGCTGGTACACTCAGTTCACAACATCGTTCCTGCCAGTAAAACACTCCACTCCCTTTGAGTGGTGGGGCAGTGGTGGAGGGAGTCGATACGTTTCTGTACTTTGGGGGAGTCAGCTTGTGACCGGCTCTGGTTTGACAGCAGAAGTCTGTTCGGCCGAAATAGCGGTGGCTAAACTAATGCTGCAACGGACGAGATGCAGGTGCACTGGCCAATGGCTGGCACCAGCGGTGTCAAGGAGGCTCGTGAAGGACGCTACCGAGAAGTGCCAGGCTACGTGCACTTCGAAGCTACTGGGCAATTGGACGCATTCGCTCTGCAACAACAGCGGAGGAAGCATTGCTGGTGAATCCGCCCCTCATCTCAGCCACGGAACCTGTCCCGCGAGCTCTTACACGTAGCCTTGCGCAGCTTTCAATCCGTAACACCTGCGTCTCTCTTCCACGCTTCACGTGGTCCTGAAGGTGCACCTAGCCTGGCACATGCGCCGCGGTGATGTCACAGCCACCGGTGGCTATTGTTCTAGCCGCTGTTGTGTAAGTGCCCACCGGCAGCACTTGCCCCAAGTGCCTGTGTGGGGTACACGGGGGACCTTTGTCTTTGTGTGTCTCCTCCCTGCATCCCGTTGCCAGGGAAACCCCGCTGGTTGCTATGGCGACAGTGCAGGCTTCCTTCTGCTCGCAGTCACGCCCGTGTGTGTGTATTCGTGTGTGTGTGTGTGTTCGTGTGTGTGTGTTCGTGTGTGCGTGTGTGTGTGTGTTCGTGTGTGTGTGTGTTCGTGTGTGTGTGTGTGTGTTCGTGTGTGTTCGTGTGTGTGTGTGTTCGTGTGTGTGTGTTCGTGTGTGTGTGTGTGGTCGTGTGTGTTCGTGTGTGTGTGTGTTCGTGTGTGTGTGTTCGTGTGTGTGTGTGTGGTCGTGTGTGTTCGTGTGTGTTTGTGTGTGTGCATGTGCATGTGTGTGTGAGTGTGTGCATGTGTGTGTGAGTGTGTGCATGTGTGTGTGAGTGTGTGCATGTATGTGTGAGTGTGTGCATGTGTGTGTGTGCGTGTGCATGTGTGTGTGAGTGTGTGCATGTGTGTGTGTGCATGTGCATGTATGTGTGAGTGTGTGCATGTGAGTGTGTGCATGTGCGTGTGTGTGTGTGCGTGTGAGTGTGTGCATGTGTGTGTGAGTGTGTGCATGTGTGTGTGTGCATGTGTGTGTGTGTGTGCGTGTATCTTTGTCTTTGTATATATAATGGGGAGCGGTTGTACAACGGTTAACGCACTGCACTATGAACCCAGCCACCTGGGTTCGATTCCCGCTTGCAGCCAACACCAAGTGACAAATATCTGAACCGGTCCTGGGCCTCCTCTAGGTCGATTCAGCCTCAAATGAGTACCTGGTGCGGTGTGTAAATATCGCCACTGGGGAGACAAAGGCGGCCGGGCGTGGTGCTGGCCACCCACCCTCCTCGTGTGCCGTGCCGGCCTTCATAGGAGCTCGCTAACAGCACTTGCCCCTACAGTCTGATAAAGGCTATACGGGGGATCTTTGTCTTTGTGTGTGCCTGTGTGTGCCGCATGCCAAAACAGCTTCTGTTTGGCCGGATAGATGGGGCTAAACGGGCGCGGCACGGGTGAGAGAAGAGATTGACTGATGCCGTACATGATGATGTGGAGCTGAGTGGACTTGCCCATGACTGGTATCAGCTCTGTCAAGATCGGCCTCAGTGGATGAGGTTTGTCAAGGACGCTGCTGGGCAGCTGGAGGCAGTCGCCCTCCAGCAACATCGGAGGGCGGAGGAGCGACGCTCACAACAAACGAGCGGAGCGCCGGGTGGCTAAAGCACAGCAACTTGGCACAAGTTTGGGGGAGAGCACAATTGGTGCTTCTGCCGGCCATCTCAGTCAGTCAACTCATGACATCTGCTGGGTCTGTCCTGTGACCTCCTGCCAACAGCGAGCCTTAGGCTCTTTCACGTGACCTAAAAGTGCACCTAGCCTGGCACAAGCGCCGTGGTGATGTCACCGCAAACTGTAACTATTGCTGTTGTTGGTGTACGCGCGTGCGGGCAGTGCCACCGCCCGTGATGGAGATGATGTGAACTGGAACCTGGGCCCTACATTGTCTTACCTGGCTGGCTGTGCGTAGTTAATCATCGGCCACCGGGGAGACAGAGCTTCTCGCCGGACATGCCCACCCACCTCCTCATGTGCCACAGTGCCGGTATAGTCTTCACAGGTGCTACTCGCTATCAGCACTTGCCCCAACACTCTGTTAAGGCTACACGGGGGTCTTTGTCTTTGCACGCACCAGGGCTGTATGCTGCGCGCCACCTCGCACACCACGGAGTCAAGGTCCTGGTGCTGGAGGCGCGCGACCGCGTTGGGGGTCGAACTTTCACCATCCAGGTGAGGTGGGGGAGGAAGAGGGAGGGGGACACTTTCACCACACCGTGCTGACACGGTTGATCCTTTTGTCAGAAGCGTAGCTGGCTGTCGCAAGAGACAGCTGCTCGGCGGAGTGGCAGCTGATCGTCGTCAAGTGGAACTGTATAGCGACGTTGATTCTAAATGTGGAGGGGGGGGAAACCGGAGGAACTGGAGAAAAATCCACGCAGTGACCACCATGGGAAGAGAAACACTCCAAATATACAGCAGCAGCAGCAGCAGTCAGCGTCAGGGTCCGGGATCGAACCCCCGCCCTCCTGTACACCAGGCGAGGTGGTTAACATCACCTAGCCACCGTGATGATGAGAGACACGCAAACTCCAAATATACAGCAGCAGCAGCAGTTAACGTCAGGGTCCGGGATCGAACCCCCGACCTCCTGTACACCGGGCGAGGTGGTTAACATTACTGAGCCACCGTGATGATGAGAGACACGCAAACTCCAAATATACAGCAGCAGCAGCAGCAGTCAACGTCAGGGTCCGGGATCGAACCCCCGACCTCCTGTACACCAGACGAGGTGGTTAACATCACCTAGCCACCGTGATGATGAGAGACACGCAAACTCCAAATATACAGTAGCAGCAGCAGTCAACGTCAGGGTCCGGGATCGAACCCCCGACCTCCTGTACTCCAGGTGAGGTGGTTAACATCACCTAGCCACCGTGAGGGGGAGGGTGAACTTGGACCACCACGTGACGGAGTGGGAGGGTGGAGGGGGGGACCTTGACCATCCAGCTGAGGGGGGAAGCGGAGTGGGAGGGTGGAGGTTTGGACTTTCACCACCTCCATCACCACCACCACGTGAACGGGGAATGGGACGGAGTGGGAGGGGGGAGGTTTGGACTTTCACCACCACGTGAAGGGGGAAGGGGACAGAGTGGAACGAGGGAGGGGTGGACTTTCACCACCACCACGTGAAGGGGGAATGGGATGGAGTGGGAGGGGGGAGGGGTGGACTTTCACCACCACGTGAAGGGGGAATGGGATGGAGTGGGAGGGGGGAGGGGTGGACTTTCACCACCACCATCACCACCACGTGAAGGGGGAATGGGATGGAGTGGGAGGGGTGGACTTTCACCACCACCATCACCACCACGTGAAGAGGGAAGGGGACGGAGTGGGAGGGTGGAGGTTTGGACTTTCACCACCACCATCACCACGTGAAGGGGGCGGGTGGACTTTCACCATCCTAAAACTAGTTTGTGTGTTTACAGCTTAAGGCCCCACTGAGCTATGGAAATATTTCTCAGACAGTCGACCTGACCATCACAGATGGTAGCTTAACCGAGTGGCACCGTATCATGTTATAGCAGACTCATAGAGCCCCATGGAGACCCATAGAGACCCATACTCATAGAGACCCACAGAGACTCATTGAGCCCCATACAGACCCACAGAAACCCATACTTACAGAGATCCACAGTGATCCAGTCTCATAGAGCTGCATAGAGACCCACAGAAACCCATACTCAGATACCCAAGGAGACCCACAGATATCCACAGACTCATAGAGCCCCATGGAGACCCATAGAGACCCATAAGCATAGAGACTTTTTATTTATTTTACCAGCTGTAAGGCCCACTGAGCTACGTAGCTCTTTCACAGAAGCGACCTGGACACTACAGATGATAGATCAACAGAAGTGGCGGCTCATCGTAGCCAAATAAAATCTGATACGCGTGATGTCGATTCTCAACGTGGAGGGAAAGAACCCGGACAGCCCAGACAGGAAATCCATGCAGTCACCACCACGGGGAGAGACAGAAAAAGAGAGACACCACAAACTCCAAAACATACAGCAGCAGGCATCGCCAGAGTCTGGGATCGAACCCACGACCACCTGCAGACCGGGCGAGGTAGTTCACATCTCGGGGTAGGTGGGGGTGCGAATGGTCACTCACCCACTACCCAGGGTGACAATGCAGACGCCGGCGGCTGCACCGGATCCACACGAGCGTCAATGTTATTCTACCCCCTTCATTGTATCCGTCCATTGTTCACTTCCCTCTGCATTCGTCACCCCACCCATCCCTCCTCTACCCCCTCGCCAGGGCCCCGAGTTCGGCTACGTGGACGTGGGGGGCGCCTACGTGGGGCCCACCCAGGACCGAATCCTGGGCCTGGCGCGCGATCTGGGCGTGCAGACCTACCGCGTGAACGAGCGGGAGCGCCTCCTGTACTACAAGCACGTGCGTGTGTGGTGTGCCCCCCGTGCAACTCACCCACCCACTCACTCACAACTCATGCCACACCCCCCACTCACTCACTGACTAACTCACGCACCCACTCACCGACCCGCTCGCCGACCCACTCGCTCTCTCCATCATTCACTCACTCGTACTCTTTGGTTCTATTCGGTAAGGTCACGTAGGTAAAAAAATAAAACAAGAAATCACGACGTTTCGGCCACAACACAAGTGGCCTTCACCTGATGAAGGCCGCTTGTGTTGTGGCCGAAACGTCGTGATTTTCTGTTTTATTTTTTTTACCTACGTGACTTTACCGAATAGAACCAAAGAGTATGGATCCTTGCAGTCACGAAAGCTTCAAATCTAGAATTCACTCACTCACTCACCCACTTATTTAACAACAACCGCTGTTATTAGTTGCTATGAGGTGCCAGTGACAGTGAGTCACTGACGCAGTGAGTCATGAGCACTTTGCTTGTTCCTGGAGGGCGACTGCCCAGTAACAGCCTCCTCCTCCACAGAGGCCGATCATGACACCTCTGGTTTGGTCATGGGAACATCCAGTCAGTTCCACATCCTCCTGTACCGCATCAGTCCATCTCTCCTACAGCCCATGTCACTCACGCACTCACCCACCCACTCACCCACTCACCCACCCACCCACTTACCCACCTACTCACCCACCCACCCACTCAGTCACCCACATACTCACCCACCCGCTCAGTCACCCACTCAGTCACCCACCCACTCACCCACCCACTAGTCACCCACTCACCCACCCGCTCAGTCACCCACTCAGTCACCCACTCAGTCACCCACCCACTCACCCACCCACTCAGTCACCCACTCAATCACCCACTCACCCACCCACTCAGTCACCCACTCACCCACCCACTCAGTCACCCACCCACTCACCCACCCACTCAGTCACCCACCCACCCACTCACCCACCCGCTCAGTCACCCACTCAGTCACCCACCCACTCACCCACCCACTCAGTCACCCACTCAGTCACCCACTCACCCACCCACTCAGTCACCCACTCAGTCACCCACCCACTCACCCACCCACTCAGTCACCCACTCAGTCACCACTCACCCACCCACTCAGTCACTCACTCACCCACCCACTCACCCACCCACCCACCCACTCACCCACCCACTCAGTCACCCACCCACTCACCCACCCACTCAGTCACGCACCCACTCACCCACCCACTCAGTCACCCACTCAGTCACCCACTCACCCACCCACTCAGTCACCCACTCACCCACCCACTCACCCACCCACCCACTCACCCACCCACTCACCCACCCACCCACTCACCCACCCACTCAGTCAACCACCCACTCACCCACCCACTCAGTCACCCACTCAACAACAACAACAACCGCCGTTCACCACTAAGTGTCGGTGACGTCGCGGAGGCGTTTGTGCCTGGCTAGGTGCACCACTTTTAATTCCACGCGAAGTGTAGCATACTCAAGGGACAGACCCAGATGGTGCAATAGATTGACTTGCTGTGCCAGGCTAGTGCAGAAGGTAGTCACGGGACAGACCCAGATGGTGCCATTGGGTTGACTGAGATGGCTGGCAGATGCACCACCACCGTGTCTCACCGTCTCCCCTGTGTCTCCCCTGTGTCTCACCGTCTCCCCTGTGTCTCACCGTGTCTCACTGTCTCCCCTGTGTCTCCCCTGTGTCTCACTGTCTCCCCTGTCTCACTGTCTCCCCTGTGTCTCACCGTGTCTCACCGTCTCTCCTGTGTCTCCCCTGTGTCTCACTGTCTCCCCTGTGTCTCCCCTGTGTCTCCCCTGTGTCTCACTATCTCCCCTGCGTCTCTCCTGTGTCTCACTGTCTCCCCTGTGTCTCACTGTCTCCCCTGTGTCTCACCGTGTCTCACCGTCTCCCCTGTATCTCCCCTGTGTCTCACTGTCTCCCTTGTGTCTCACCGTGTCTCACTGTCTCCCCTGTGTCTCCCCTGTGTCTCACCGTCTCCCCTGTGTCTCCCCTGTGTCTCACTGTCTCCCCTGTGTGTCACCGTGTCTCACTGTCTCCTCTGTGTCTCCCCCGTGTCTCACTGTCTCCCCTGTGTCTCCCCTGTGTCTCACTGTCTCCCCTGTGTCTCCCCTGTGTCTCCCCTGTGTCTCACGGTCTCCCCTGTGTCTCACTGTCTTCCCTGTGTCTCACCATGTCTCACCGTCTCCCCTGTGTCTCACTGTCTCCCCTGTGTCTCACCGTGTCTCACTGTCTCCCCTGTGTCTCCCCTGTGTCTCACTGTCTCCCCTGTGTCTCACTGTCTCCCCTGTGTCTCACCGTGTCTCACCATCTCCCCTGTGTCTCCCCTGTGTCTCACTGTCTCCCCTGTGTCTCCCCTGTGTCTCCCCTGTGTCTCACTGTCTCCCCTGTGTCTCCCTTGTGTCTCACTGTCTCTCCTGTGTCTCACTGTCTCCCCTGTGTCTCACTGTCTCCCCTGTGTCTCCCCTGTGTCTCACTGTCTCCCCTGTCTCACTGTCTCCCCTGTGTCTCACCGTGTCTCACCGTCTCCCCTGTGTCTCCCCTGTGTCTCACTGTCTCCCCTGTGTCTCCCCTGTGTCTCCCCTGTGTCTCACTGTCTCCCCTGTGTCTCACCGTGTCTCACCATCTCCCCTGTGTCTCCCCTGTGTCTCACTGTCTCCCCTGCGTCTCCCCTGTGTCTCCCCTGTGTCTCACTGTCTCCGCTGTGTCTCCCCTGTGTCTCACTGTCTCCCCGTGTCTCACCGTCTCCCCTGTGTCTCCCCTGTGTCTCACTGTCTCCCCTGTGTCTCACCGTGTCTCACCGTCTCCCCTGTGTCTCCCCCGTGTCTCACTGTCTCCCCTGTGTCTCCCCTGTGTCTCACTGTCTCCCCTGTGTTTCCCCTGTGTCTCCCCTGTGTCTCACGGTCTCCCCTGTGTCTCACTGTCTTCCCTGTGTCTCACCATGTCTCACCGTCTCCCCTGTGTCTCCCCTGTGTCTCACTGTCTCCCCTGTGTCTCACTGTCTCCCCTGTATCTCACCGTGTCTCACCATCTCCCCTGTGTCTCCCCTGTGTCTCACTGTCTCCCCTGTGTCTCCCCTGTGTCTCCCCTGTGTCTCACTGTCTCCCCTGTGTCTCCCTTGTGTCTCACTGTCTCCCCTGTGTCTCACTGTCTCCCCTGTGTCTCACTGTCTCCCCTGTGTCTCCCCTGTGTCTCACTGTCTCCCCTGTCTCACTGTCTCCCCTGTGTCTCACCGTGTCTCACCGTCTCCCCTGTGTCTCCCCTGTGTCTCACTGTCTCCCCTGTGTCTCCCCTGTGTCTCCCCTGTGTCTCACTGTCTCCCCTGCGTCTCTCCTGTGTCTCACTGTCTCCCCTGTGTCTCATTGTCTCCCCTGTGTCTCACCGTGTCTCACCGTCTCCCCTGTGTCTCCCCTGTGTCTCACTGTCTCCCCTGTGTCTCCCCTGTGTCTCCCCTGTGTCTCACTGTCTCCCCTGTGTCTCCCCTGTGTCTCACTGTCTCCCCGTGTCTCACCGTCTCCCCTGTGTCTCCTCTGTGTCTCACTGTCTCCCCTGTGTCTCCCCTGTGTCTCCCCTGTATCTCACTGTCTCCCCTGTGTCTCCCCTGTGTCTCACTGTCTCCCCGTGTCTCACCGTCTCCCCTGTGTCTCCCCTGTGTCTCATTGTCTCCCCTGTGTCTCCCCTGTGTCTCCCCTGTGTCTCCCCTGTGTCTCACTGTCTCCCCTGTGTCTCCCCTATGTCTCACTGTCTCCCTTGTGTCTCCCCGTGTCTTACTGTCTCACCGTGTCTCACCGTCTCCCCTGTGTCTCCCCTGTGTCTCATTGTCTCCCCTGTGTCTCCCCTGTGTCTCACCGTCTCACCGTGTCTCACCATCTCCCCTGTGTCTCCCCTGTGTCTCACTGTCTCCCCTGTGTCTCCCCTGTGTAACGCTGTCTCTCGTGTGGCTCATTGTCTCACCGTGTCTCACTGTCTCCCTGTGTCTCACCGTGTCTCACCGTCTCCCCTGTGTCTCCCCGTGTCTCACTGTCTCACCGTGTCTCACCGTCTCCCCTGTGTCTCCCTTGTGTCTCACTGTCTCCCCTGTGTCTCCCCGTGTCTCACCGTCTCACCGTGTCTCACCGTCTCCCCTGTGTCTCCCCTGTGTCTCACTGTCTCCCCTGTGTCTCCCCTGTGTCTCCCCTGTGTCTCCCCTGTGTCTCACTGTCTCCCCTGTGTCTCCCCTGTGTCTCCCCTGTGTCTCACTGTCTCACCTGTGTCTCACTGTCTCCCCTGTGTCTCCCCTGTGTCTCACTGTCTCCGCTGTGTCTCCCCATGTCTCACCGTCTCACCGTGTCTCGCCGTCTCCCCTGTGTCTCCCCTGTGTCTCACTGTCTCCCCTGTGTCTCCCCTGTGTATCGCTGTCTCTCGTGTGGCTCATTGTCTCACCGTGTCTCACTGTCTCCCCTGTGTCTCACCGTGTCTCACTGTCTCCCCTGTGTCTCCCCTGTGTCTCACTGTCTCCCCTGTGTCTCACTGTCTCCCCTGTGTCTCCCCTGTGTCTCACTGTCTCCCCTGTGTCTCCCCTGTGTCTCACCGTCTCACCGTGTCTCACCGTGTCTCACCGTCTCCCCTGTGTCTCCCCTGTGTCTCACTTTCTCCCCTGTGTCTCACTGTCTCCCCTGTGTCTCACCGTGTCTCACCGTCTCCCCTGTGTCTCCCCTGTGTCTCACTGTCTCCCCTGTGTCTCCCCGTGTCTCACCGTCTCACCGTGTCTCACCGTCTCTCCTGTGTCTCCCCTGTGTCTCACTGTCTCCCCTGTGTCTCACTGTCTCCCCTGTGTCTCACCGTGTCTCACCGTCTCCCCTGTGTCTCCCCTGTGTCTCACTGTCTCCCCTGTGTCTCACTGTCTCCCCTGTGTCTCCCCTGTGTCTCACTGTCTCCCCTGTGTCTCCCCTGTGTCTCACTGTCTCCCCTGTGTCTCCCCTGTGTATCGCTGTCTCTCGTGTGGCTCATTGTCTCACCGTGTCTCACTGTCTCCCCTGTGTCTCCCCGTGTCTCACTGTCTCCCTCAGTCTCTATTCGTGTCTTCATGACCTCTGCGTCTCCTCTAAATGCCCCTCCCCCACGCCCCCCTGTGCCCCCCCCCTCCCTCTACCCCCACCAGGGCCGTGCATCCCCCTTCCGGGGGGCCTTCCCCACGCTCTGGAACCCTTTGGCCATCCTAGACCTCAATAACCTCCTGCGCACGCTGGACCAGATGGGGGAGGAGGTGAGAGGGGAACACGTGTGTGTGTGTGTGTACACGTGTGTGTGTGTGTACACGTGTGTGTGTACACGTGTGTGTGTGTACACGTGTGAGTGTGTGTACACGTGTGTTGTGTGTACACGTGTGTGTGTGTGTACACGTGTGTGTGTGTACACGTGTGAGTGTGTGTACACGTGTGTTGTGTGTACACGTGTGTGTGTGTCTACACGTGTTGTGTGTGCGCGTGGGCAGCGCTTGGCCCTGAGTGGTTAGTGCTGTGCCGCGCTGCGAACCCGACGACCCAAGATCGATTCCCACTCACGGCCACCAACACCCAGTTACGATTATCTGAACCGGTCCTGGGCATCCCCCAGGTCAACTCAACCTCACATGGAGACCTGCTTCGGTGTGTAGCAAACGTCTCTCGTGGGCGGGCGGGCGGGCGGGCGGGCCACCCACCCTCTCGCGTGCCACAGTTCCAGCCTTCGTAGGCGCTGCTGCTACTCGCTACTAACAGCACTTGCCCCCGACAGTCTGTTACAGGCTACACGGGGGGGGGGGGATCTTTGTGTGCGTGTGTAATCGGCTGGTTCCCCCGTCATGCCGCTCGCAGCCGCCAGAGTGACTAAACAACTCTAAACTAAACACAAATAGTTTTTATTTGACTAGGTATGGCCCCACTGAGCTACTGTGTAGCTCTTTAGCAGAGGCGGCCTAGACATCGCAAACGATAGCTCAACGAAGTGACATCATCATCATCATCATCGTCACGTGGAAATGTATAGCAGCCAAATACTCTCTAAACGCATGACGTTGTTTCTAAATGTGGAGGGGGAAAACCGAGGAGACAATCCACGTGACCAGGGGGAGAGAGACACGCAAACTCCAAATATAAAGCAGGCGTTGGGATCGAATCCACGACTTCTTGTATATCAGGGGCGAGGTAGTTAACATCTCCTAGCCACCGTGGCGCTCCTACGCAATCACCACCGGAGGTCCCGGGAGAGGGGACAGGTGCCTGTGGCATCTCCTGGCCAAACCCCATTTGGCGGAGCCAGGAGACTGAATCCTCACTCTCGGAGTTCCTCCAGAAACAACAGAAAGCCACTGCGAGTGACCACGTGGAATGTTCGAATGCTCTTTGTGGAGGAGAGGCTGCCACTCCTCTGTTGGCAGCTGGACTGTTACTGCCTGGATCTGTGCGGTATTCAGGAGGTCCGGTGGACTGGCTGTGGCTCCAATCACCATGAGGTGTGGACAGTCCTCTACTTGGGGCAGGAGATTGCCGAACAACAGGGAGTGGCTCTTCTTCTGAAACAAAAGAATGAAGGGGGCGTGGGACTGTGGTGGTGAGGTGTGGGAAGCTGTGATTCCCAGGCTACTGTGGGCTTGCTTGCCTGTGGAGGAGAGGCTGCCGCTCATTCTTCTGACGTCTCCTGCCAATCAGTGGTACTAGGAGGTTCTTGCTGTATGTGCAGCATGTGTATGTGTGTATGTATGTGTGTATGTGTGTAGTTACATCAGGGATGTCACTGTATGGTGCTGGCCTGTGAGGGTCGTGGCACGTGATGCACCGTCATCCGTACGCCCCGTGGGCGGGTGTGGTACCAGCCCCAGTGGGGTTTGGCGAGCGCTGGATAGCGCCGGCAGCACCCATAGCATGTGGCGGGGGCTGCCACCAGGGCGAGTGGGAGAGTGTCAGCCCGGGGGCAGGGCTGCCCCTGGGCCCGTGGCACTCTGGTTGACCCCGCAGACACGTGATCCGGCTAGGGGGTGATCACGTGTCCGGAGAGAGAGCTCCCGAGAGGGATCGAGGGGGACCTGGAAGGCTCCAGAAGGTGGGCGGGGCCAAGGGCGGAGCGGCCCCGACCCGGGGGGGTGTAAGGCGGGTGCCTGAGAGGGACCGGGGTGGCTGCATTCTACAAGCTGGAAGCTCTACGCCCTACAAGCTTGAAGCTTTAGAGGCATCAACACGTTGCCAGGACCCTACTGATGTTCAGACCCTTCGTAGCTGTAACTCCTCCATCTAGGGTAGTTAGCTCACCACATGTGTATAAGGGGAGCGGTAGTGTAGTGGTTAGCTCGCTGCACTACGAGCCCAGCGACCCGCGTTAGAAGCCTGCTTACTGCCGACGCCAGTGAGAGCAATTATTTGAGCTGGTCTTGGGCCTCCCCTAGGTCGACTCGACCTCAAATTAGTACTTGATAGCAGTGTGTAGTGAACATCAACCAAAGGGGAGAGAAAGGCGGCCGGGTGGGCGTGGTGCTGGGCACCCACCCACCGCCTCGTTGTGCCACAGTGCCGGCCTTCATAGGCGCTGCTACTCGCTGCTAACAGCCCTTGCCCCTCCAGTCTGTGTGAGGCTATACGGGGGATCTTTGTCTTTGTGCAGATCCCGGCTGATGCCCCCTGGGACGCCCCGCACGCCCTTGAGTGGGATCACATGACCATGAAACAGCTGCTGGACAAACTGTGCTGGACCAAGTATGCCTCACCTGCACACTCACCTTTACCCTCACCGGTACCCTCACCTGTATGATCACCTGTACAACCACCTGTATGATCACCTGTACAACCACCTGTATGATCACCTGTACAATCACCTGTATGATCACCTGTACAACCACCTGTATGATCACCTGTACAACCCACCTGTATGATCACCTGTACAACCACCTGTATGATCACCTGTACAACCACCTGTATGATCACCTGTACAACCACCTGTATGATCACCTGTACAACCACCTGTATGATCACCTGTACAACCACCTGTACAACCACCTGTATGATCACCTGTACAACCCACCTGTATGATCACCTGTACAACCATCTGTATGATCACCTGTACAACCACCTGTATGATCACCTGTACAACCACCTGTACAACCACCTGTATGATCACCTGTACAACCACCTGTATGATCACCTGTACAACCACCTGTATGATCACCTGTACAACCACCTGTATGATCACCTGCACAACCACCTGTACGATCACTTGTACAACCACCTGTATGATCACCTGTACAACCACCTGTATGATCACCTGTACACTCACCTGTACACCCACCTGCACATTTAACTGTACTACCACCTGCGACCACACCTGTACTATCATCTGTACACTTACCTGTATCTGCACCTTTACACTCACCTGCACTTTGATCTGTACTGTCACATATATACTCACCTACAGTGAGGGGAAAAAAGTATTTGATCCCCTGCTCATTTTGTACATTTGCCCACTGACAAAAATAAATGATCAGTCTATAATTTTAATGGTTGGTTTATTTGAACAGTGAGAGACAGAATAACAACAACAAAAATCCAGAAAAACGCATGTCAAAAATGTTATACATTTATTTGCATTTTAATGAGGGTGATAAGTATTTGACCCCTCTGCAAAACATGGCTTAGCACTTGGTGGCAAAACAATTGTTGGCAATCACAGAGGTCAGACGTTTCTTGTAGTTGGCCACCAGGTTTGCACACATCTCAGGAGGGATTTTGTCCCACTCGTCTTTGCAGATCTTCTCCAAGTCATTAAGGTTTTGAGGCTGACGTTTGGCAACTCGAACCTTCAGCTCCCTCCACAGATTTTCTATGGGATTAAGGTCTGGAGACTGGCTAAGCCACTCCAGGACCTTAATGTGCTTCTTCTTGAGCCACTCCTTTGTTGCCTTGGCCGTGTGTTTTAGGTCATTGTCATGCTCGAATACCCATCCACGACCCATTTTTAATGCCCTGGCTGAGGGAAGGAGGTTCTCACCCGAGATTTGACGGTACATGGCCCCGTCCATCGTCCCTTTGATGCGGTGAAGTTGTCCTGTCCCCTTAGCAGAAAAACACCCCCAAAGCATAATGTTTCCACCTCCATGTTTGACGGTGGGGATGGTGTTCTTGGGGTCATAGGCAGCATTCCTCCTCCTCCAAACACGGCAAGTTGAATTAATGCCAAAGAGCTCCATTTTGGTCTCATCTGACCACAACACTTTCACCCAGTTGTCCTCTGAATCATTCAGATGTTCATTTGCAAACTTCAGACGGACATGTATATGTGCTTTCTTGAGCAGGGAGACCTTGCGGGTGCTGCAGGATTTCAGTCTTTCACGGCGTAGTGTGTTACCAATTGTTTTCTTGGTGACTATGGTCCCAGCTGCCTTGAGATCATTGACAAGATCCTGCCGTGTAATTCTGGGCTGATTCCTCACCGTTCTCATGATCATTGCAACTCCACGAGGTGAGATCTTGCATGGAGCCCCAGGCCGAGGGAGATTGACAGTTCTTTTGTGTTTCTTCCATTTGCAAAGAATCACAGCAACTGTTGTCACCTTCTCACAAAGCTGCTTGGCAATGGTCTTGTAGCCCATTCCAGCCTTTTGTAGGTCTACAGTTTTGTCCCTGACATCCTTGGAGAGCTCTTTGGTCTTGGATATGGTGGAGAGTTTGGCATCTGATTGATTGATTGCTTCTGTGGACAAGTGTCTTTTATACAGGTAACAATCTGAGATTAGGAGCACTCCCTTTAAGAGTGTGCTCCTAATCTCAGCTCGTTACCTGTATAAAAGACACCTGGGAGCCAGAAATCTTTCTGATTGAGAGGGGGTCAAATACTTATTTCCTTCATTAAAATGCAAATCAATTTATAACATTTTTGACATGCGTTTTTCTGGATTTTCTTGTTGTTATTCTGTCTCTCACTGTTCAAACCTACCATTAAAATTATAGACTGATCATTTCTTTGTCAGTGGGCAAACGTACAAAATCAGCAGGGGATCAAATACTTTTTTCCCTCACTGTATACAACATGATCACCTGCACCTGTTCATTCACCTTACTCTCACCACTCATCAGCACACTCACCTGTACCCTTCCCTGTACACTCACCCGCCCACTCACCTCCACGCTTTCTTGCCCACTTCCCTGCCCACTCACCTGCTTTCTTCACTGCTCACTCACCTGTCCGCTCACCTGTGAGCCCCCCCTTCCACCTCCCAGGGTGACGCGGGACTTTGGCACGCTGTTTGTAAACGTGAACGTGACCTCTGAACCCCACGAGGCCTCTGCCCTTTGGTTCCTCTGGTACCTGAAGCAATGCGGGGGGACGGCGCGCATCTTCTCCACTACCAACGGAGGGCAGGTCAGTGTGCTCACGGGCCGGGGTTACTGGCTCCTGAGGTTACTGGGGCACAAGGCTGCAGGGGCACGAGGTCGCGAGGTCATGAGGTCACAATGTCACGAGGTAACTGGGGCATGAGTCCGCTGGGTCGCTGGGCAACGATGTCACTGGGTTGCTGGGTCACGGGGTAATGAGGTCACCACGACACGGGTCGCTGGGATAGTAACGTCACTGGGTCGTGAGGTCACTGGGTAATGGGATAACTGGGTCATGAGGTCACCGGATCACAGGCTCAGTGTATCATGTGGTAAGCAGGCACTGCGAGTTCACGGGGGGGTCACTGGGTCATGAGTTCACCGAGTCGCAAGATCACTGGGTCATAATGGCACTTGGACACGTGGTCATTGGGTAATGGGGTCACTGGTAAACAGGTCACTGGGTCATTGGTCACTAGGTGACAGAGTTCTTGGGGCTCGTGATAAACAGCCATGGCCCGTTTCTTAAATTGAGACCAGATCAGTAGGTCAGGAGGTTGCAGGGTCATGATGTCACTGGGTCACATGTCCTGGCGGTAAGGGGGCACGGCACGCATCTTCACCACCAAAGAAGGGCCATGTCATCAGGTCAGAGGGCCACGGGATCACTGGCTCCATGCGTCACCGAGTCGTGGGGGTTCTTAGGTTACTGGTTCAGTGAGTCACTGACTCATGAGCACCTCCATTGTTGCCGGAGTGCGACTGCCTCCAACTGCCCAGTTGCAGCGTCCTTCACGAGCCTCCTCCTCCACAGAGGCCAATCTTAACACCGCTGGCACCGGTCATGGGCAAGTCCACTCAGCTCTACATCCTCCCATACCGCATCAGTCCATTTTTTCCCCAGCCCATGCCACTCACTCACCCACCCACTCACTCACCCACTCACTTGGGGGAGTGGAGTACGTGATGACATAAAATACCCAGGCAGAGTGAGCACCAATCACCAAATCATCCGTATACGTAATGTTTGTTTAAAAGGGAGCCACCCCTTGACCACACTGGGGCATCGATCAGCCTCCCATTGTATCTGTACCAGATGGGAATTCCACCGGTACATCCATGGAAAGCTTCTTGAACTTGCATGGTCAAAGACGACGTAATATAGTGTTAGGGCCAGAAGACATCCCTGTCGCACCCCAAGGTGAACAGGGGATGGACTCCCAACTACGTAACTTTACCCGGGCCTGCCCACCCTCATGGCAGTCCTTAATGATTGCGAGCAGACAGCTCTGGAACCTCAAAAGCACGAAGAACAACTTAGAGCCCTGGCCTATTGATGATATCACAGGCTTTGACCAGGTCAATAAAGCAGAGATGTTAAGTCCTGTTGGAATTCCCTGCAACTCTGCTGTAGCAGACAGACAGAGAAAATGGCGTCCGTGGCAGGACCACCCTGGCTTGAAACCACATTGGGGCTACGCAAACCTCTCCTTAGCATGTCGGTTGCAATCTGTGCGGTCCCATTTTTTTTTTTGCAATGGGGCAAACGCCAGGGATATCCCTCCAATCCTGCAGAACCCATCCTGTCGAGCAGACACTTGAAAATGATGTCACGTATGGCAAGTCTGCACGCAGAACGCCACCCTCCCTCAGCAATTTGCTTGGGACACCATCTCTCCCCCAGCACTTTAGCTGGTTTCAAGTTATGGGTCGCGCTCTGTACTTCCTCGACAGATGGCACCTTTAGCGAGCCACTCGCACGGAGCAGCTACTTCCCGTCAATACTTGAGGCACAGCAGCACCAGAAGGGCCATCCCATGATGATATTTGTGCTGAGGGGTTTCCCCCATCCCCCAAGACCTCACAGAAATCCTCAGCAAACCTGGGAACCTGTTCTTGGGGGGGTCGGAGATCGAATCACCGTTCTTTCCCTTAAGGACGGTGATAGGTGTGGCACTGCAAGTAACTTTTTTTTATGGAGTTAAAGAGTGTTTTGTGATCTCAAGCTACTGAGGCAGACTCCATCTCCTCAGCAACCTGCGACCACCACTCATCCTTGTAGTGCCTCACGGCTCTCCGAACCTCTGAGCGAAGGCTGCGGTAAGCCTCCTCATTCTCCGACGTGGGATGCTGTAGACGGTGGGAGTGGGCCTGTCGCTTTCTCTCAGCCAGCTGCAACACCTCCTCTGTCAGCCAGCGTCTCTGGGGAGCTTTGGACCAGATACCCAAAGCAGCCATTGCAGCTGCATGAGCCACAGTCTTAAACCTCACCCATTTACCCTCGGCATCAGGGGGAGTGGGGGAAGATGCCAACTCCATTTGCAAGGGATGTTTAAATTAATGCTTGCAACTTTCATCACCTAGGTGTGACCAGGCCACTGTGGGTCTATCATTTGTAGAATGTTGTAGACTAAACTCTTTCCAGAAGCGACTTGGCCTCACAAATGATAGCTCAACGAAGTTGGCTTATCACGTGGAAGTTTATTGCAGCCAAATACTCGAAAGGCAGATGACCGGGAGGAAAATCCACGCCACCAAGGCGAGAGAGACGCACAAACTCCAAATATACAGCAGGCGTCAGAGTCGGGATCGGACCCACGACGTCCTGTACACCAGGCGAGGTAGTTAACATCTCCTGGTATACAGTAGACGATGGGAGTGGGCCTGCAGGAACACCTCCTCGAGGGACGATGTACTCACCCACTCACCAACGGACCCACCAACTCACCCACCCACCCACCCACTCACCTACCAATCCACCCACTCACCCACCCACCAACTCACCCACTCACCCACCCACTCACCTACCAATCCACCCAATCACCCACCCACTCACCTACCAATCCACCCACTCACCCACCCACTCACCCACCAACTCACCCACTCACCCACCCACCCACTCACCTACCAATCCACCCACTCACCCACCCACTCACCCACCCACTCACCCACCAACTCACCCACTCACCTACCAATCCACCCACTCACCCACCCACCAACTCACCCACTCACCCACCCACTCACCTACCAATCCACCCAATCACCCACCCACTCACCTACCAATCCACCCACTCACCCACCCACTCACCCACCAACTCACCCACCCACTCACCTACCAATCCACCCACTCACCCACCCACCCACTCACCCCCCCCCCCCCAACAGGAACGCAAGTTCGTGGGGGGCTCGTCGCAGATCAGCGAGCGCATGGCGGAGTCTCTGGGGGACCGCGTGAAATTGAGCTCCCCCGTGACGCAAATCGAACAGCAACAGCCCCCAGGCTCCTCTGGGCGGGTTCACATCCACACAGAGGGGGGAGACCAGTACATGGTAAGTGTACATGGAGCGGGGTGGCGGGTGTGGGTGAGTGAGCGGGGGAGTCTGTGTCTGAGTGAGCGGTGTGAGTCTGTGTCTGAGTGAGCGGGTGAGTCTGTGTCTGAGTGAGCGGGTGAGTCTGTGTCTGAGTGAGTGGGTGAGTCTGTGTCTGAGTGAGCGGGTGAGTCTGTGTCTGAGTGAGCGGTGTGAGTCTGTGTCTGAGTGAGTGGGTGAGTCTGTGTCTGAGTGAGCGGGGGAGTCTGTGTCTGAGTGAGCGGGGGAGTCTGTGTCTGAGTGAGCGGTGTGAGTCTGTGTCTGAGTGAGCGGGTGAGTCTGTGTCTGAGTGAGCGGGTGAGTTTGTGTCTGAGTGAGCGGGTGAGTCTGTGTCTGAGTGAGCGGGTGAGTGAGTGGGTGAGTCTGTGAGTGAGTGAGCGGGTGAGTCTGTGTCTGAGTGAGCGGTGAGTCTGTGTCTGAGTGAGCGGGTGAGTCTGTGTCTGAGTAAGCAGGGGAGTCTGTGTCTGAGTGAGCGGTGTGAGTCTGTGTCTGAGTGAGCGGGTGAGTCTGTGTCTGAGTGAGCGGGTGAGTCTGTGTCTGAGTGAGCGGGGGAGTCTGTGTCTGAGTGAGCGGTGTGAGTCTGTGTCTGAGTGAGCGGGTGAGTCTGTGTCTGAGTGAGCGGGTGAGTCTGTGTCTGAGTGAGCGGGGGAGTCTGTGTCTGAGTGAGCGGTGAGTCTGTGTCTGAGTGAGCGGGTGAGTCTGTGTCTGAGTGAGTGGGTGAGTGAGTGGGTGAGTCTGTGTCTGAGTGAGCGGGTGAGTCTGTGAGTGAGTGAGTGGGTGAGTCTGTGTCTGAGTGAGCGGGTGAGTGAGTGGGTGAGTGAGTGGGTGAGTCAGTGTCTGAGTGAGCAGGTGAGTCAGTGTCTGAGTGAGCGGTGTGAGTTTGTGTCTGAGTGAGTGGGTGAGTCTGTGTCTGAGTGAGCGGGTGAGTCTGTGAGTGAGTGAGCGGGGGAGTCTGTGTCTGAGTGAGCGGGTGAGTCTGTGTCTGAGTGAGCGGGTGAGTCTGTGAGTAAGTGGGTGAGTCTGTGTCTGAGTGAGTGGGTGAGTCTGTGTCTGAGTGAGCGGGTGAGTCTGTGTCTGAGTGAGCGGGTGAGTCTGTGTCTGAGTGAGCGGGTGAGTCTGTGTCTGAGTGAGCGGGTGAGTCTGTGAGTGAGTGGGTGAGTCTGTGTCTGAGTGAGTGGGTGAGTCTGTGTCTGAGTGAGCGGTGAGTCTGTGTCTGAGTGAGCGGGTGAGTCTGTGTCTGAGTGAGCGGGTGAGTCTGTGAGTGAGTGGGTGAGTCTGTGTCTGAGTGAGTGGGTGAGTCTGTGTCTGAGTGAGCGGGTGAGTCTGTGTCTGAGTGAGCGGGTGAGTCTGTGTCTGAGTGAGCGGGTGAGTCTGTGTCTGAGTGAGCGGGTGAGTCTGTGTCTGAGTGAGCGGGTGAGTCTGTGTCTGAGTGAGTGGGTGAGTCTGTGTCTGAGTGAGCGGGGGAGTCTGTGTCTGAGTGAGCGGGTGAGTCTGTGTGAGTGAGTGGGGGAGTCTGTGTCTGAGTGAGCGGGTGAGTCTGTGTCTGAGTGAGCGGGTGAGTCTGTGTGAGTGAGTGGGTGAGTCTGTGTCTGAGTGAGCGGGTGAGTCTGTCTGAGTGAGCGGGTGAGTCTGTGTCTGAGTGAGCGGGTGAGTCTGAGTGAACGGGTGAGTCTGTGTCTGAGTGAGCGGGTGAGTCTGTGTCTGAGTGAGCGGGTGAGTTTGTGTCTGAGTGAGCGGGTGAGTCTGTGTCTGAGTGAGCGGGTGAGTGAGTGGGTGAGTCTGTGAGTGAGTGAGCGGGTGAGTCTGTGTCTGAGTGAGCGGTGAGTCTGTGTCTGAGTGAGCGGGTGAGTCTGTGTCTGAGTAAGCGGGGGAGTCTGTGTCTGAGTGAGCGGTGTGAGTCTGTGTCTGAGTGAGCGGGTGAGTCTGTGTCTGAGTGAGCGGGTGAGTCTGTGTCTGAGTGAGCGGGTGAGTCTGTGTCTGAGTGAGCGGGGGAGTCTGTGTCTGAGTGAGTGGGTGAGTCTGTGTCTGAGTGAGCGGGTGAGTCTGTGTCTGAGTGAGCGGGTGAGTCTGTGTCTGAGTGAGCGGGTGAGTCTGTGTCTGAGTGAGTGGGTGAGTCTGTGTCTGAGTGAGCGGGGGAGTCTGTGTCTGAGTGAGTGGGTGAGTCTGTGTCTGAGTGAGCGGGTGAGTCTGTGTCTGAGTGAGCGGGGGAGTCTGTGTCTGAGTGAGTGGGTGAGTCTGTGTCTGAGTGAGCGGGTGAGTCTGTGTGAGTGAGTGGGTGAGTGAGCGGGTGAGTCTGTGTGAGTGAGTGGGTGAGTCTGTGTCTGAGTGAGCGGGTGAGTCTGTGTCTGAGTGAGCGGGTGAGTCTGTGTCTGAGTGAGCGGGGGAGTCTGTGTCTGAGTGAGCGGGGGAGTCTGTGAGTGAGCGGGTGAGTCTGTGTCTGAGTGAGCGGGTGAGTCTGTGTCTGAGTGAGCGGGTGAGTCTGTGTCTGAGTGAGCGGGGGAGTCTGTGAGTGAGCGGGTGAGTCTGTGTGAGTGAGTGGGTGAGTCTGTGTCTGAGTGAGCGGGTGAGTCTGTGTCTGAGTGAGCGGGTGAGTCTGTGTCTGAGTGAGCGGGTGAGTCTGTGTCTGAGTGAGCGGGGGAGTCTGTGTCTGAGTGAGCGGGTGAGTCTGTGTCTGAGTAAGCGGGGGAGTCTGTGTCTGAGTGAGCGGGTGAGTCTTTGCGAGTAAGTGAGCAGGTGAGTCTGTGTGAGTGAGTGGGCGAGTCTGTGAGTGAGTGGGTGAGTGGGCGAGTCTGTGAGTGAGTGGGTGAGTTTGTGTGTGAGTAAGTGTGTGAGTCTATGTGTAAGTGAGCGAGCCTATGTGTGAGTGAGTGGGTGAGTGTGTGAGTGGATGAGTAGGTGAGTAGGTGAGTGAGTGGGCGAGTCTGCCAGCGAGTGAGTGAGTTGGTG